>NC_136980.1:29590265-29641015 GCF_032717465.1 Coenobita brevimanus
AATTATTTTGTTATAATTTTACCAAATGGGTTTCATCCTGTAAACATATAATGAAGAGTATGTACAGCATCACTGACCGAAAACTTCAGGAAAATATGACACCACTTCCTAAGGAGACTGTATGGACGACTGTACCAAAGTACATTTAGAAAAAAGTAAATAAAGAAAGGTGGAACAGACGGACAGAGATATACAAACAGACACAAAACAGAGGCCAAACAGACACAAAATACACAAAACAGAACCGGTTCCGGAAGCGGTTCCTAAACAGAGGTAACTCAGGAATGTACAATAAGAGGTATTTTGTACTACCAAGTAATTTCTTAATCAGAACAGGACATTACTATTCATTGGTACTGATTAACTCACTTCATAATATATTACTTTTCCGTTTATTGTCTTAATGTATTGCAGACATATTAGTCATAAAGTACAGATTATAATTACAGCCAAACTTAAATTAATTCATTGAGGAAGTCAATTTTCTTCACTTCGTTTACTTTAATAATTCAACACATATTATACGGAACTTAACCCCTTACCTCCCAGAGCTTTTGTGTGATGGATTTTGCTGGAAGGATGCTTGGCTTACCGCCCTCCGCCTGTTAGATCATAGCCACGAAGCTCATAGGTCCCTACCCCGAGGTTCCCTTCATTATTAAATTTTGAAAATGCCCAGTTCCGTCCCATATCGGGGACTCGGGGCACAAAGAGGGTAAAGATATGCAATTTATATAAACATAGAGATGACAGTTTTAAAAAGTAGTTAAAGATTTTTCTGCAATATAATATCTTAATGCATTATTTGCATATGAGTTTGGTCATCTACTACATAATCAAGTCCCATAGAAATGACTTAGGACCACGAATTGAATTAGTGTCAGGACTCTAAAATATCATAATACATAATAGCTAGCAACACACATATATAGTCTAGAGGTTAGGTCAATGTCAAACCTAGGAGCCAAAAGGAAATGACGTTAGCACCTCTCTAGAATGCCTCTCACCAGCACAATAGCCCACAAACAGCGCCTTGTGACCATACACACACATTCACACATACACACACACACAGGCTTCTAGAACATTTCAACAACAGTATATCACACGTGACACGGCCCCTGCTAAACGAGAATATAGGAATCAGAGCTCAGAAAGGGACTGGCCATAGAACCGGCAGGTAGTGGAGAGAGTGAATAAGAAGAGGGGTCCAACTAGACTTAGTATATTCTCTTGTAATACATGCACTGCTCAACTTAGACTTTCTTTGAAGATAATAAATCAAGATCAACTCCCTGTATTCATCTTTAACTCCTCCTGCTCTTCAATTACCAAAATAATTTTAACCAAAACTCAAGACTCACCTGTTACAAGATTAGAGAGTTATATATATATATATATATATATATATATATATATATATATATATATATAAATGGTGGCTACAAAGTTTCAACATTAAATGGCGGCAGTACCAATCGACTCTACGTCTACGAAACATCATTTCTACAAAAGAAGGCGAACCTGTAACCAAGGTCAGCTCCAGTTCTACAGCTGATTCTACATTACTACAATTCTACGATCATGCAAGCGAGTATACAATAACAGGAACGAGTCTACGAGCCTACGAGTCTACGAGCATACAGTAGCAACGACGAGTTACGATTGAGGATCAACAAGCTCTACGTTTAACTACAAATAACAAGTCTACAAGACAATTCTACAATCTTTTTCATGCAACTTCAAGCAGCAGCAAGAATAAAAAACAAAACAAGTAAACAAAAAGCAAGAACAAAGGAATAAGCACTAGATCCCCTATGTTCTCTCTCATACCGCCCCCCAACCTCCACTGCTGACGCAGGTCAAGACGACTTGGCAAAACACCAGAGCCACATTTATAACGCATCTCACTCACCTTTCCTCACCCAGGTTACTCATCGCTACTCAGTTACTCACCACAGCTACCAGTGTGGGAAGCCGACGTCACCATGTGTATCTGCTGAGATGACGTCGCCATGCGTGTTTGCTGAGATGACGCCAATCAACATGTGACTGACACCAGGCACTTCTCACCCACTACTCGTTACTCATTATTCACATAGCTCCTACTCATACTCATTTATTTCCACAGTATTGAGTGGGAATTCGACGTTTTATTGTGAAGTTCGCCTGTGACTACAGCTGTTAACCACTACATTCATCAGTCCATGGAATTTCCTGAGTAATATCGTCCATCAACACAGCCCTAGAATTATCGAAAGGAGATCTTCATTCAACTCTGCATTTATCTTCTGAGATCGACTGTTGCTTCGACACGCCTCTCCGAGAGTGGCATCTGTATCAAGTGGGTGTAATTATGCTTACTCATATCTTCTCAGTGCTTAAAATAGGTACAGTCAACTCCTTTACTTATTTTTATATATACACATACACTCACTATCTATCATTTATTACATCTCATTTACTCATCTACAGTATTTAGTTAGGACATAAACTAAAGACGTATTTCATAACACCATACCTTAGCAACATGAATTCTTTTCAGCTGAGTGATATGACAGGAATATTTTCACTTCCACCCATGTTAATACCAGATGATACACAGTTAGCGCCCAAAGTGGATACACAATTAGGGGAGCACCAGGGCAACACACCCACCCTACAAAATTCACCACAAACTAAAGATAAAGAAACAAATACATCAGTGCTAGATGATGATTGGCAAACCCTCTCTGATGTAGCGAGTGAGGACTTTGTCTCTGACTTGCATACTTTTGAAAATATACTTAACAGGGTTCATCGTTCAGGGAAAATCTATTCCACTATTCCCTCACACAACGATAAACAAGTCCAAGTTAAACTAACAGAGCAACCAGTGAAAATTAATATCACAGATCAAGCTCAGATATTCGTTTATCATGAGGATAAAACTGCCTCGAAATTATCTGGCATAGAAAAAGATCGCATTGACGTCATTTCATTGGTCAATCAGTGTGAACAGATCTTCATTAAAAGACACATTAAAGATGAACAGAGAAAATTGCCATTTTTTCCTCCTGGATTAGTCAGGAAAGATGTCCACCAGGAGACCTGCTAAGGTCAGATGCTCCTCAGAGCTAAGACATATGATGAATTTAACCCACGCCGTCCCAGCGACGTGAATTACCGTCCGCACATGATGTGCACTCATGTCCCGGCGATGTGAATTAACGCGGCAACATTGCAAGGTCCCTAATTTGCACAATTTTCAATTTTCGTGAGTGATTTTGCGAGTGATTTTTGGCACATATACACGGGACACCTTCCTCGATTCCTCTACAAGATGCCAAGCAGGGACAATGCCTTACACTGCATAACCTCTCCTCCCCCCCCTGCGCCCATTGTCTCGGCAATTCACCTGTTACCAGTGACCTGGCCAATAAAGACATTCAGGGCCAGAGTGATTCCCCAATCGATGACAATGTGGAGGACAAAGTTCACATAGCATTAGAGGAAGAAACAGTCAGAAATGATCAGGTAATGTGGGAAAAAAAAGGTCATGAATGGTGATGAGTCAGTGAGTGAAACAATGCTTATAATGCCTATATTACTCTTTGAAAACCAATATACTCTTGTACTACATATAAATTCGTACCAAGTAAATAAATAAATACTGTTTATGAGTGGATAAAATAGTTACCCTCCCATAGAACTCGTTTTCTTTGGTGCCAGCCTGTTAGAAAACCCAGTCAGGTAAGGAAGTATTCATACCTAAATCGAGTATATTAAACCTCAGGTGAGCGATTTCTCTATAAATTTTCGATGTTTCTCACCAAAAGCGGATGTTTGAGCCAAAAAAAAAAAAAGGTCCAAAAATGTCGGGACTGGGGCGTACCACTGCCCAGAAAACGTTGGGATGGGGCGGGTTAAAACTGAATTTTTAAAGAAATTTTCTGGAGGTATCAACCTTTTGCCAGGTATAATCTTAGAATTACATAAGTGTGTAGATCTTGTAAGGGAGCACACTACAAATCATGTGCTCAGTGAAATAACTGCTGATGTCTCTATGATCAAAAGAACATTATTAGCTACCTTAGAAAACTCAAATTGGAAAACAGGAGATGGAAAGATGTCCCCAGACCTCGTCGCGGACATCAATGGTTATGTAGCTGCCTTGTGTAAATTACCTGATAGGACTCTTAAGATCGCCAAGACGATCGCATACACCCCAGGTATGTGTTTACTAGACTTAATGAATGAGATAAAGATGCAGTGTAGCAAAGCAGGGGTGATCGAACCACAATCACGTTCTAGTAGAATGAGAGTGCCTGAGACAGTATCAGCTGTGAAAACAGCTACAACTACCTCAAACAGAGAACAAAATCGATCGCAACCCGAAAGCAGGCAGAGCAAAAAACCAAACGTGTCAAGGCTACGATCACAAACACCAAGCCACAGGCAGTTTCATAAGTTTCCACACTGCCCGAGCAGATTTCTCGCCACAGACACCACTAAATATGGGAAGGCATCCCGTAGATCACAGTCAGGAGATACGTCCATTCTATGTCATTATTGTGCAAAACCAGGACACACAAGGAATGAATGCTTTATCAAAACAAAAGAGGATAGACAAAAGACAAAGGATTTGGTCCCTACTGCAGGCATCATCGATGCCAAGGGCACTGGACCAGTAACTGCAAAACAGTAGAAAAACTAGTGTCCATTCTCAAAATGGGGGAAGACCAAGTCATGACAAAAAATGAACATACGTAAAGAAAAGCAAGTCTAAAATTCACATAGGAGGCATGTTGGGAAATGAGTGCATCTTGATACCAACTGTATGTGAGGATCAAAACGTTTCCTTATTTTTAGGCACAGGCTCTCCCGTGAACTTAATAACACGAGAAGAAATAAATAGAATTTTTAGAAATAAGAAGAAAGTAACTTTTCTGGAAGAATCTTATTTAGACTTATATACAGTAGATGGCAAACAAATCACAGTAAAAGGTATGATACAGTTAAACATCAGTTTTACAGAAACTACAAGACCAATCTCTGCATTTTTCTATATCGTTGAAATCTTAGCAATTAAAGCTCATATGTTACTGGACTTAAGATGCATGAGAACAGAGAAAATAACTTTACTCCCACAACTGAATTTTTAGACTTTGATAATGAATTCATAGAGTAAATACCATCAGAGCCCTCACCGATTAGTAAAATAGAACCAAAGAGAAATGGTAATATTGAAAGCTTAAACAAAAATACACAAACAGATGAGTGTATAGATCCACTCACAACACCCCCTCCAGCCTCCAGGACTAGAAACCCAGGTAACGGTACTGATTTATCAGTTTTTCACGCCCATCTCACCAATGATTTAGTTGTACCACCTAACTCCTATATGAAAGTTACCATAAACAGCAAATTACGGAATAGTACTGTTCTTGTCTTAGAAGAATTATGTAAAGTAAAAGGATTATCAGTAGAAAACGCATTATGTCAGATGAACGACGAAGGGCAGACTCAGATATTCATAATTAAGCACATGAATGGGGAAGTACAGTTGAAAAAGGGGACTTGTATAATTAATACTGAAAAATGTCCCGCCCCTGTGAAGGAAATAGTTGTAGCTGGAGTGACAAGTGAGATAAAAATCTACGGATAGAGAAAGCATAAAAGAGAATTTAATTCACTCAGGAGAATTTGATGAAGAAAATGATTTGTTAACCCTGTTGGAAACACACAGGGACACCGTTGCATTACCAGGAGAACAATTAGGGTGTACTAACCTGATTAATCACAAGATTCATGTGCACTCAGATACACCACCAATTTTCGTCCCGGCCTACCGGATCCCACAATCTCAGCGCACACTCGCAAACCAGTATGTCAATGGAATGTTAAAACTTGGAACTATTGAGCCATCAGTCTCCCCGTGGAATGCCCCATTATTCTTCGTGCCCAAAAGAAATGGAGAAATGCGTGCGGTAGTAGATTACTGTAAACTAAACAATCACACAATCCCAGACCGATTTACAATGCCATTGCTAAGCGACATCCTACAGAATATTGGACCAGAAAATGATGTATTTTCCATGATCGATCTGCTAAGTGGTCACTATCAAATCCTGTAGAACAGGAGTTACGTAAATACACTGCCTTTTCCTCAATTAGAGGACACTATCAGTATAGAAGGATACCAATGGGACTGAGGACAGCCCCGGACACATTCCAGCGTCTTACGAATTACGTATTGTCCGGAATTTTAGGACAAGAAATATTTGTTTATCTTGACGATATTATCATCGCAACGAAAGATATCACAGAACATCTCCAGAATTTAGACCTACTCTTACAAAAGCTTAGTGATGTTGGTTTAAAAATTAAGCTTTCTAAATGCAAACTTTGCTTTAAGGAAATTAATTTCTTAGGCCACAAATTAGGTTCTAATGGTATTCACACCACTGACGACAAAATATAGGCAGTGAGAGATATTCCTGAACCCACTACGACTGACGAAGTTAGACAATTTTTAGGTCTAGCTGGGTACTATAGGTCATTCGTACAACAATTCTCTCATATAGCCTTTCTTCTATTCCAACTACTCAAAAAAGATGCTATATTCCAATGGGAAGAAGAACAAAAACAAGCATTTAACAAATTAAAAATTAAACTACCAAATGCACCTTGTTTGGCATATCCGGATTATACAAAATCATTTATTATCTGTACAAACGCATCAGTTAAAGGATTAGGGGCTGTACTGATGCAAGAAGATAAAAGAGGACAGAATCAACCAATTGCATTTGCCAGCAGACAAATAAAGGGTGCAGAGAAAAATTATTGCACTACAGACTTAGAGGCACTTGCAGTGGTTTTTGCATTACAAAAGTTTCGAGATTTGGTTTATGGTTACGAAATACACTTATTCACCGACCATAAACCACTAGTGGGTATGTTTAAAGAAAAATTCCTCTCTGGGAGGAGAGCAAGATGGATATGTACAGTCGAAAACTACAATGTACATATTCATTATATACAAGGCAAAATGAATCTAGTAGCCGACGCATTATCTAGGAACCCGAACACAATTCAGGTCTTGACATTAGATCTCAAAGGAGGTATCCCAAACCACGATGAAATCGCAAAAGCACAAAGACTTGATCCAATATGGTCTAAAATTATATACAAGTTAGAAAGTGGAGATGACATACAATTACCCAAACTACATGTACCACTCAAACAATTCACAATAGTCAATAATACTTTATACAAGATCAACCCAGGACAACCAAAATACCGAAGAAATAATAACCAACTGGTAGTACCTAATGACATGATACCCCAAGTATTACGAACGATACACGATAGTCCACACGCAGGACATCCTGGAAAGGATAGGACGTTTAAACAAGCCCAGTTGTTATATTACTGGCCATCATTACGAAAAGATATAAAGAATCATATAGACAGATGCGAATCATGTGCAAAACACAAAGGATACCCAATTTCACCTGCACCGATGGGTAATTACCCTGTACCACATCAACCATGGGACGTTGTCGCTGTTGATTTACTCAAGATGCCATTATCATACAATAATAACCAATACCTATTCGTAGCAACGGATCAATTTTCCCGTTATGTAATTTTAGCTCCAATTAAAGATAAAACAGCAGAGACAGTAGCAAAGGCATTAATAGATAATGTAATATGTCGCTTTACTACCCCAAAGGTACTAATAAGTGATAATGGAGGAGAATTTAATTCTGATATCTTACAAGAAATATGTAAACAATACAGTATCAAAAAGGTTAACGTTTTAGCCTATCACCCAGCATCTAATGGGTTAGTAGAGAGACAAAACAAAAAAGTATTACATGTGCTACGACACATTCTCAGTGAAAATTATGCAAGCTGGGATGATTGGATTCCCAGAGTAGAAGCCTCAATGAATGGATGTATAAATAAATCCATAGGTGACACACCACATTTCATTATATATGGGACAGATAAAAACTACCATATGAGCTCCTAGAAGGTGACAGTATGCCCATATACAACTACGATGATTACTCTGAACTCCGTTTACGTGAATTCCAGGACATACACAGAAGAGTCAAAAAACAATTAACGATGTCCAAGGAAGAAATGACGGAAGCTATCTATCTATCTATCTATTGCCAGACGCCTCAATCCCGTTTGGGGTGGCCACAAACAAATCGCCTCCAAGTCGCCCTGTCCCCCGCCATTTCACTGTCCTGCTCCCAACTCACACCCCCTCTCTCATATACCTCTCCACCCCATCCTTCCAGCTCATCCTCGGTCTCCCTCCCTCTTCCACCCTCCACCTTACTCATATACACTCTCTTCGTCAGTCTTTCACCCTCCATCCTCTCCACATGGCCAAACCACCTCAGTGTGTTCCTCACAACGCTTCCTATCACATCCACATCCACACCACAACGCTCCTTTATATCCTCATTCGTCAGCCTGTCTCTCCACGTGACTCCACAGGCTCCTCTTAAATAACTCATTTCCACTGCTCTCACTCTTGACTTGTGTCCTTCCAACAATGTCCAAGCTTCACTTCCGTATGTTAGAGTTGGTATCACAATACTGTCATGTAGTAACTTTTTTACTTCCATGCTCACTTCCCTGTTTCTTATCACTGCTTTTAAGGAACCAGCAACCTTTCTTCCCTGCTGTACCCTTTCAAGCACTTCACCCTCCAAACCTCCATCCTTACTCATCACACTACCCAAATACTTAAACGTACTCACATTTTCCAATTCCTCACCATCCAACCTCGCTGTACATTCACTGACTTCACCTCTCTCAAAGACCATCACTTTACTCTTCCCTACATTCACCTTTAGGTTCCGTTTCTTACACACTCTCCCAAACTCATCCACCAAGCCTTGCAGCTCCCCTTCGTCTTCACTCAACAACACAGTATCATCTGCAAACAACAGTACAGGGAGTTTCCAAACACTATCCTCTCTCACCAGGGCCACTCCAACATCCACTACCCTACCTTGTACGTCTTTTATTACCCCATCCATGTACAGATTGAACAACCATGGAGACATGACACATCCCTGTTTCAAACCAACTTTCAAAGAGAAAATTCACTTAGTTCACCATCCACACGCACTGCAGCCTTCGCACCATCGTACATACTCTTCACAGCATTCAACAACTTCCCATCTACTCCATATATTCTTAACACTTTCCACAATCCTTGTCTATCCACCCTGTCATATGCTTTCTCCAAATCCATGAAAGCCGCATACAACTTCTTTCCCTTCTCTAGAAACTTTTCCACTAAAGATCTAAGAATGAATATCTGATCTACACAACCTCTTCCCTTCCTAAAGCCTCCCTGTTCTTCTCCAACTAATTTCTCTGTTCTTTCTCTAACTCTGTCTATAAGTATCCTACCATACACTTTTCCTATTATACAAAGAAGACAAATGCCCCTATGATTACCACACACTTCTTTTTCCCCTTTTCCTTTGTACAAGGGAATAATTATACCTGACTTCCAATCCTCCGGGACTCTACCTTCCTCCCAGGCCAATCTGCACATCTTCCACATCCATTCTACTACTATCTCTCCCCATGCTTCAGCATTTCACCACACACTCCATCAGTTCCTGGGGCTTTCCCGATTTAACTTTCTTCATTGCTTCCACAACTTCTATCCTACTGATTTCTTCCTGTCTTCTCACCTCCCTAGTTCTCCCAGCCATTCCCCAGCCACTTATACTCGCATTACTTCCATCCTCTACGTTCAACAATTCCTTAAAGTGTTCTCTCCATCTGCTCACTTTTTCTCCCTTCTCCACTAGTAATCTACCATTTTTATCTTTCACTCACCTGCTAACTTCATTTCCACCCTGTCTTACTCTTTTCACTTCTCTCCAGAACATTTTCTTACAGTCCCTCCACTTTACACTCAAATTCCTTCCAAATTCCTCATCCACTCTCTTCTTACTCTCTCTTACTAATCTTTTCACCTCTCTCTTCCTTTCCACATATAACTCTCTCTTCCGCCTCTCAACTTCTTCCACGCCCCTATTTCTCATCCATTCATTGTATGCTTTCTTCTTTTGTGCCACTGCCTGTTTCACCTCTTCAGTCCACCACGCTGTTCCTTGCACCCCTCCGTCTTCTCTTCCTTCCACACACCACATCACATGCTGCACATATTTCTTCTGTAAATATCTTACACACACCTTCCACGTCTCCCATCTGCTCCAATTCATATTTGCCCAATCGTTCCTCCACTTCTCTCTTATACTCTGCCTTTTTCTCATCCTCTTCTAACCTTTCCACTCTCCTTGCAACTACTCCTTCCTCTCGTCTTTCCCTTCTTCTATTCCTCCATCTTACTTGCATCCTAATTCTGGCCACGACCAAGTAGTGGTCAGAAAGTCCACTCCCCCAACCTCTATACACTCTTGCATCCTTTACACATCTTCGCATCCTTTCATCCACACACACATAATCAATCATTGCCTTCCTTTCATTCATATTGACCATTAAAAACGAGTTTCAAGGGAACTATCCAATAATTATACAGCCTCGGATACAACCGAAGCATTTAATAAAAAGGCAAGAGACTCGCCTATCAGCTTAGGAGACATAGTTTATGGTATCATTCATACGAGAGACAAAATTTGAGGGCCCATACAGAGTAAGTAACATAAAAGCAAACAAAGTTTTAATTAGGTCACTGTCAAGTGGCGAAGAGAAACAAGTTCATATTGACCATTAAAAACGAGTTTCAAGGGAACTATCCAATAATTATACAGCCTCGGATACAACCGAACGTAAATCATGAAACCAATCAAGAAAACAACAATAATTACACAAATAAATTAAGGTCATATACCAATCAAACATAGGTGCAACTGTTCCAGTAAAATTTACAGTACATCATTTACGAGATTCAAATGTCGATTTAAACTCCTTCTATAAATGAAATAACAGTCAAGTTATTGTTCTACGTTAGTCAGCCGTAAAGCACATCATCACTATCATCGACCACAGCATGACCATATTAGAAAATTAATAGATTTTTTTTTTGTCGGTAGGTAACGATGAAGGCTGGACCATGCTATCGATTCTCCTCTACATAGCAATAGGAAATGCTCACTTAAACCACCAACACTAACACCATCATCAGTAGTAGTTCATGTACCATTCATACTTGACGACTTGTTCACAGTATACGAAATACACCCCTTCCCTTCTAGGAATAATAACACTTTGGTCATCATCAACATCAACACAGGCACCGAACTCATCATGGTCTCCAAGAGACGGGACACTGTCACTTTCACAAGTGAATCAACGACTGAACGTAAGTGCAGCACATCCTTAAATGCTGTTCACCTTTGTTCTGTGTACATTTTCACGTTTCAGTCTACTGAAACAGTCCCTTGTGAAATGGCTATCATAAGAAATCACAATATTCATAATCACTGGAACTTCACTTTTGCTCCAGATAAGCTTGTGCACCATCAATGCATCGGACACTCAGTTTTTTTTTTTTTTTTTTTCACTCATAACACATCAGTTTACATGGTCTGTCCAGATATACCGCCATCTCATACTTCAGCATCAGGATTATACATAGCACCAGACTACTGTGCGGTATTTACACCATCCATGTCCACCATCAGTCACTCTGCCATTCTCAATCATACACACAAACATTTCCACCCGCTGCCTACTATGGACTTAAACATGAGCACAAGTATTAAGTTGACTTCACCTAAGTTTGAAACTATACAAATGATCAATGAAACAACGAAGCCCTGGGAAGATTTGAGTTTGAGTATGTTCAACCCATATTATGTGTATAGCCCAGCACCTACTGTCTTTATAATCTTCTGTATTATTTTTGCAGTAGTGCTGTTCGCAATGCACAGAATGCATGCAAGAATTGCAAATATGGAGTCAGTATTTAGTGGGTTTTTATTAAGAATTCAAGTTAACCCGCCCCCCCCCCAAATGAAGAGTACATATTTTGTATATAGTATTAATTTTATATAAAAAAAAAAAGAAGAAGAATGACACAGGATATAGAAGTATACCAGTATCATTATCTCTATATGAAATATTAATAGCTCTTACCATAATCTTAACTTTGAACTATTTTTTTTTTTTGCATATATGCATTTTACTATTATACATAAACATCTGACAAAATGTTATACAATAACCAATTTAACCATACTGCATTTATTCAGTTATGTATACAACTTGTTTAAAATGTAATATTACTGGATCATTGCAATATAACCATGAATATTATATCTGTACAATATTATAATCAATATTATGTATTAAGAGTGAAGAAGAATATTATGTATTAATAAATTAGCATATATCAATGATAATTGCTGTTGGGGGACTGCCAGCTGCGTGACCGAGCGATGTCAGGACTCTAAAATATCTTAATACATAATAGCTAGCAACATACATATATATAGTCTAGAGGTTAGGTCAATGTCAAACCTAGGGGCCAAAAGGAAATGACGTTAGCACCTCTCCAGAATGCCTCTCACCAGCACAATTGCCCACAAACAGCGCCTTGTGACCATACACACACATTCACACATACACACACACAGGCTTCTAGAACATTTCAACAACAGTATAGCACACGTGACACGACCCCTGCTAAACGAGAATATAGGAATCAGAGCTCAGAAATGGACTGGCCATAGAACCGGCAGGTAGTGGAGAGAGCAAATAAGAAGAGGGGTCCAACTAGACTTAGTAAGTATATTAGGTCCCTTGTAATACATACGCTGCTCAACTTAGACTTTCTCTGAAGATAATAAATCAAGATCAACTCCCTGTATTCATCTTTAACTCCTCCTGCTCTTCAATTACCAAAATAACTTTAACCAAAACTCAAGACTCACCTATTACAAGATTAAAGAGTTACATATATAAATGATGGTTATGAAGTTTCAACATTAGGACCTCCCCCTCACAAGGTATTACAAAACACAGAAATCATAGTATATCACAATTTTTGTTCATGAAATGTCACTCATTAATATGAAATCACATTTCCCTTGATTTTCAGGACCAGTTTGATGCATTTTGGCATGGAATCACTTAGATCTGTAAAGTAATCTATGGACATTTCCTTGCACCGAACATTTATCAGTTCAGTCTTGAAGTTGTCCAAATCGGGTGTCTCCTTCTCTGCCATGATTTTCTTCATCTTTGCCTAGAAGTTTTCTATCGGATTTAGATCCGAACTGTTGCCAGGCCAGTCGAGGACTTCGGTCCGATTATCCTGAAGCCATTTTGTCACCTTTCTTGACTTGTGACATGGAGCTGAATCATTCATGAAAATGGTGCACCCATGAATAGCAAAAAAGTTTAATAAATGATCTTTCAGAACTTGAATATACTGTCCACCATTCATCATCAAGTTCTTAGGAAGAAAGTAGAAGCCTCCCCTTCCCATTTCACCTGAGAAAACCCCCCATACCATTACTGACTGTAGGTCCTTTACTGTCGGCACTGTGTAAGCAGGGTCATATTGACTGTGGGAGGCAGGGCGACGAACCTTGGCAGAACGCACCTGGAACACTTGAAATGTGCTTTCATCAGAAAACATAACTTTTCCCCACTCATCCTATGTCCAGTGTGCATACTTCTTGGCAAAGTGAATGTGCTGGTTCTTCATGCAGTCAGTGAGAAGCGGTTTCTTGGCTGTGGTGCGGCTTGGCAAACCCAGCTCCTTTTGCAAGCGGTGTTGGATAGTTGGAATTGAGACGTCCTGTAACAGCTGGGGATGCGTTCTCTTCAATTCTGCTGCTGTCAGTCGAGGATTCTTGGATTACTTCCCTCTTCTGAAGTGTATCTGTACCTCTGGAAGTCGTCCTCTTCTTTCCACCGCCATGCTTGTGCTCTGGTACATCAGGTGGCAGGCCACGTGCTGCAGCAAGAATCTTCATGACGGTCGACTTTGCGCGTCCAGTACTTTCACAAATCGTGATGATAGGGACATTATCCCGCCTCCCTGCAATGAAACGGACCCTCTCATCCCATGAGCAGTACTTTCCAGGCATGACAACTCAACTCTTGCAAAATAACAGGGCAAACAGTAATGCATACGAAAAAAGAGGGAGGTGCAAGCTCAGAGTGTCGGGAACATTTACTCCCATTCCCTCTTGCTTCTTGGGAAAACACTGACTTGCTGAGTGTTTCACCACCTCCCGCCAACACTGTGAGGAGTTGCCAATTACTTCTTGCCCCCAAAATTCACTTGGTAGAGGTGGAAACACAAAGCAAAGACAGACAACTCTCCCATAGCAATTCTGTGTGTGTAGGTCCTAAGTCAATTTGCGGTGGGTGTAGTTAAAGATTATTCTGCAACGTGATTTCTTAATGCATCATTTGCATATGAGTTAGGTCACATACTATATAATCATGTCCTATGTAATTCCACATGTATTATAATCCACTTAATTTTGTATACTTTTTCAATTTATGGTCGTCATATACTGCTGACATTTTATTGGCAAAGTACAGATTACAGACAAATTTAAATGTAATGACCTGAGAAATTAAACTTTCTTCACTTGGTTTGTTTTATTAACTGACCTTATACGGAACTTAAAAATGTGCACTTCATATAAACATAAAGATGACGCAATTTTAAACAAGGGTTGGTGACCTTTTTTTACATGATTTCTTATGCATCATTTGCTTATGACACTTTTTACATAAACATGTCCCGTAGAGTTCCGTATGAATATATAATCCACTATACTGCAGATATTCTTTTCAATGTTTAGAAGCCATTCAGACATAGAAACAGATTGCTTCCAATAAGTCACTCTTCATGGCTGACTGTCTCTCACGGAGAGTAAACTTCAGTGCTGAAAAAAGCCATACAACAGATACATGGGTACAGGGCAATTATGGCACGGTGTATGCAGCTTTATGAACAGTTTCAGGAAAATGTGGAATTGCATTAGACACTGTTAACTTTGTCTCCCATAAGTTATCCATAGCCATGCATGCCTGATATATGATTAAGTTCAGCATTTTAGTTTTCCAGTGTGTTACAAATCATGGTGGTTTCATCGATCATTTTACTGCGTTCTTGCTTATCCAGGAAGGCCTCAAACTCATCTTCGTCAAGTAAGTCACCATAACAGTTAAATTGATGCACTTCATCTTCAGTACATGCACTACCATCTCCAGACGTGTCGTTTCGTTTGTATTTCTTCTGAAGTTTTCGAACTTCAGATATATTCCCATGCTGCTTGTGCAGTTTCATCAGCCAAAAAGTCATGTACTCGAGCCCTTTCTTTCCCTTCAGCTTCTGGTCTTCGCCAAGCAGAATTCTATAACGAGGTTCAACATAAACCCCAGCCCAGAAGAACCTGTTTTTCACCAGAGCTCCTTCCCTCCTTTTCATGTAAATTGCAGTGCGCTCAGATAATGTATCATTCCTACATTGTAGAATTCTATGTAGGGTTCTCCAGTGTTTGAGAAATTCCCCTGGAGTTAAGCTTTCTGCCTGCAAACGAGTTGTGGCTTCTCGGGCATATTACAGGGTGTCTTGAAGTGTTCCAGTGGTACTCCAGACTGATGCAGAGAGATACAGTTCCTGATTAGCAACACCCCACTCCTAGCACACTTCGCATGATGCTAAAAGTCTATCAAGCATGGCATACAGATATGACTATTTTGTCCCGCTGCCGACTACAGGCATTGAGCCCGTTCTTTTCTTTTCCATAGCAAGCAGTTTTGGTGTTCTGTGCTTGCACACAACATGTCGAGTTTGAGAGATGACAGATTGTGTTGACTGTGACTTTAAATCATTCTTGATTTTCTAAACTGAGTGTGTGAGCAGCGCAACGCATAGTTTCAATGTTCACAGAATCGTCAACCTACTGGAGAGGAACGATAATACCAGGGTTTACTGTCCAGATTTCTGCTTCATATTCAGCTTCCATAGCAGTGTTTGCATTTCCTTGTTTATCAGCTTCCGAGTCTAGGTAATCAGTTTTTCCTCCCATGTTTTACTCTTCATCCATGTTCAAAAGCTCTATTGTCTTCATCATATTTGATCCATTATCTACACTGAAACTGAACGAAGTGCTTCATAATCTCACATTTCGGTTTGTCTTCGGTACCTCTCACAGCAATGTCTTCACACAGAGATGATTTTCCTCGCAGCACTGGACGTTGATCACGAGGTATAACTTCATCAAGCAAGTTTCACAGTCCATCTTTATGAAAATGAGATTCTTACTAAGATTTGATTTCAATTCTTGCTTTTTCTTTTCATATAAGCTAGTGAGTTAGTCTCGTATAATGTTTCCGACATGTACATACGCCAAACTTCCTGGCTTGCTCCCCAGCAGTATTCTGAAAGCCTTTATCTCAAAACAATGTAAGTGGGACTCATTACCACACACCATCTGTAGCATTCCCTTCCTGTATGTGTTAGGATTAATTTCAATGGTGACCTTGTTGGTGAGGAATGTTATGATTAACTTTTGCGGTCTAGGATGTTTGGGTGTTGAAGAGTCAGTAGTGGGACAGGGATCATCACCCTGGCAGACGCCTGCATACTCCCGATGCCGCTTTAGAGGACGTTTCAGGTTTTCACAGGGGGTTCACGCAAGTCTCTCTCCACAGGTTTTACCCTCGTTATTGGCTACTGCGCTAACTGAAACATTTTTTTTCTTCATCAAAACGAAAATATTGTTAAGCGTTTCTGTGTTTCTTAACTAATGCCATCAGGACCTGACAACGAACAGAAACATGTGCACTAGATAACTAGATTAGCTAGCCCTAATACTGTAGATAAAGTTGCATTTAAACTCTTGTAAGGAATCTAATTTTTTTATAAATTCAATGTCAGTGGCGGTCAGTTATGCCACAAAGGGTATTTGTCGAATTTATGTATCTAATTATGTCCATTTTGGCCTTACTGTAACAATGTAATGCAATGAAGCCTTTTCCATCCTTAATTCACCGACCGTACTGTAATGTGTCACAGTACGAGTTTATGCAGCACACAAAAAACCGTAAGAGAGTTATGATTAGAAATGTCCTATTGCATGCACGTTTCACGAGATCCAGAATATTTAATTCCCTAAGTTTCTGAATACTAACAAAGCAACTCAGCTTTTTTTTTTTTTTTTTTTTTTTTTTTTTGCCAGCCTTGTACAGGCTATATATCACTTAGCTGCACACAAAGTTAATGTCAGTATCATCAAAATGCAGAAGAATAACAAAAAGCAAAACGTTAATAAATTAAGATAAAGAACTTAAGAGTTGAAACCACAGAAAAAAAAACAGAAAAAAAACAGCGAGCAGCAGCAACAGTCCTGCATAGCCAATGGCTGGAAGGGGAAGTGGCTCAACCATGTGATGTGTGGAATCACGAGTGGACTGTGGAGATGAGCAGGATGATTTACATTCACGTATGATACACGTCTAGGACGGGATAAGGAGGGTATTATCACATGTGAACGACTCTGTTACTCTATCCATCCTTAATTCATTGTCAGCTGATTGGTGTGAGAGAGAGAGAGAGAGAGAGAGAGAGAGAGAGAGAGAGAGAGAGAGGGAGGGAGGGAGGGAGTAATATTACTGTATACTGAGGTTCAATTTCGTTTGCCGAAGCAATTTTTAGTTTTTAACTTTTGGCGACTGCTCCTCAATAACGTAAAAAAGTAATGATAGCCGGAACCGGAACCGCCAAAAGTCCACCGATTCTGGTTCCGGGTTCAGCTGCTTTATAGTATGCCGGTTCCAGCGGCTCTGGGTTAAGGTTCGGGTTCAGTTCCACGTCGCTGACTCTCAAGACGAAAGAAAACTTTTACTTTACATAAAATCGTATAGAGATAACTATAAATAAGAAAACTGGTTATTTGCTGTGTATCACAATAAGTATTAATTTTAATATTATTTTATAATTATTTTTATTCTTATTCTTATTCTTATTTTTATTCTTATTGCTATTACACTCCCTCTTCTGTCTTTCTTTCCTTCATTCTTTCCTCCTCCTTCTGCCTGTGGGTGACTCTACACTGAGTGACAAGCCAAATGGTTTCCCGTACATCAGGAAACCAGTAACTACGCTGGGTGGCAGCCATAATCAAATTTTGGCACCTGGTGGTTTAATAGGTCATTATTGCGCTCCAATCGGATTGAGCCGGTGAAAGTTTATATCCAAGGGGTGGTTGGGGATAATTGCTCATGTAAAATATACCACTCAGGGATGAGTGAGGCTGGTCAGTCTCATCTTAAATGTCGGGACCAACGCCTACGCTCCTCATGGGACAATGTAGGATTGGATGACGGATGGATGGATGGATTATTATTATTATTATTATTATTATTATTACTATTATTACAGTAATATTATTGCTACTCCTCACCTTGCCCTAGTGTGGGAAAGGAGGTCTGGATGATGATGATGATGATGATGATGATGATCACTCATCTTAAATGTCAGGACCAACTTGCCTAGCCTCGGGCTCCTCCTCTCCTCGTGGGGCAACATAGAATTGGATGATGGATGGATGGATTATCATTATCATTTTCTTTGTCATCATCATCATGATCATCATCATCATCATTATTATTATGATTATTATTATCATTAGTATTATTATTTATTTTATAATTATAATTTTAATTATTATTATTAGTAGTAATAGTAGTAGTAGTTGTAGAAGTAGAATAATAATAATAATAATAATAATAATAATAATAGTAATAATAATAATAATAATAGTAATAGTAGTAGTAGTAGTAGTAGTAATAGTAGTAGCAGGAGCAGTAGTACCTCTTGTTGTTAAAGTAATATCATAATTCAGTCTTGTCTCCTTTTAACAATAATATTATTCGGGCACACATCGCAATATAGAGGCAAGGAAACTTACCAGTTATGTAATGCATTCGTTTTATAAACATGGACACCGTGCTTATTCCTCCGTATTCTGCTGGTTGTCGTAGACTAAGTCTACTAATACCAAGTCTGATCACTTCCACCTAAAACGGGTCCAGGCTGCGCAGGGGCGGAGCATCGGAGTGACGTCAGCTGGCACGAAACAGAAGTTCAGTTGATGCCTGACTGTGGTGGTGAGTGGATGTATGCTTCACTCTCCAGATCATGACACAGGGACTGAAATGTGTGAGGGAAGGTATGGGGGTGTGAGGGAAGGCATATGGGTCTAAGGGAACCTACTGCTATGTTATACGGTTAAACGAATCCGCACTTCTTCGTTTTCCTCTATTATAAATGTTTAATTTGAGTCTGCCCTTTTATACACTTTCTGTTACTTAAAACGTCACACACAAGCCACGCCTCCCTGCGCCCTGAGGGAGTGTGAACCGACTAGGTATTATAGTAGGACTCGCCCACGTTTGCGGCTGTGGTGTGGCCCGGAACTGTGTACAGTGTTGCCACGTTTTCTATACCGTTATCTCTCTCTCTCTCTCTCTCTCTCCTGGCGGGAAATGTGAGCCACCCTGAGTACTTTTGATTCTTTTATAAGTTATTTATAATTGTGCTTTCATTTGTTAATTTGGTTTTGTTATATTTAGTGATGCCGACAATGCATTCAATGCATGCCCCTCTCCTGCCTCTCTCTTTCTCTCTCTCTCTCTCTCACCGACTGGGTGTGGGTGTTGCCGCTCGCGAGTGAATAATGTTTTTTTTTTTTTTTTTTTTTACTTCGGTATTGGCATATGCCTACTATTTTGTCCTACATATTAGCTTGCGATTATAAATTTGATTATTCCTCGTCCTTAAAATTATGGTAAAAGCCGGTAAATGTGAGCATTTTTCCCTAGCAACACCTGTACAAGCTATGGTTGGGTCTACGGAGGTACGTACTTTACCTTAAGCCAGACTGGGTAAGTGTTGCCACTCACAAGAATTACATGAATTATTTCTTTTACTTTGGATATTGGCATATTTCTTCTTTTTTCAGGCTCATTATCTTATATCCATAACTGTGATATTATTACCCACCCTAAAACTACGCTAAAAAACATTAAAAGTGACTACAATTTCTTTTAGCAACACCGTACAATATGTATGCCATGTTTCTGTGTTACTGTATAAATATTTTATGCATAATAAGATTACTGTTCATTCATCCATCAAAATACACAAGTGTAAGTTTTATTCATCTGAATTTATCGAATTTGTGATGCCTTGTACATAAATAGCTTCCGTTTCACATCGCAAGTTGGGGAAACGTGGCACCATTGTACACAGGTGCGGGTCACACCACAGCCGCAAACGTGCGCGAGTCCTACTATAGTAGACTTATGTCGTAGGGTTGTTCCCTTTTTCTTCCATCCTTCGTCTGCATCTCCGACGCCTCATGTTATTATATTTAATAATTCCTGTCCACTGTTCCATTCCCTATACAACAGTTTCATGCTGGATTGGTCTTTTCACCTACGTCATCACCAACATTAACGTGATACCTCAAAGCCGTGTTGATTTTGGTGAAATTATATATTCAACCTAATAATTATTACCTTTTATTGAAGTGCAGTTCCGTATTACTTTTTTAATAGATATGCAACTGCAACACAAGCTGCTGGGGGATTAAGTATACGGTGAATGAAAGATGGACGGGGTGATGCCAAATTAATGCATAACAAACACTTTGGTTGACGATTTCGATAACCATAACTTGTGGTGTATGTTTGTCGTAAAGAGTATTTTGGAGAAAAGTGAAACCCACATAACGATAACGATTTTTTATATTGCGGTTCCACGAGAGGTTCAGCCCCACTTGGACCCTCCTCACGTGTGTATACGAAAGCATGAAAAGTATATATATATATATATATATATATATATATATATATATATATATATATATATATATATATATATATATATATACTGAGAAAGAATAGAGAAGGATTTGATAATATTAAACAAACTCCTGCATTTGCATACCATATTTACAGCATGTGAAAGTTTATTGAGAATTATAATCAGCAAAATGATTAAGGAGTGTACTGCTACAAAATGGATATACCGGTAATAATATTTAGGAACAAAATAACTTGCCATAAATGAATGCCATCGTATTCTCATAAGATGATGTCAGTTGTGCTCTTAGCTTGATGACGTTACAGGGTAAACCAAAAATAGCCTCTCACTTTGGCACAAGGGATAATCGAACCCGTAACCTTTCAGCTGCGTGTTTAACACTTGATAGCCCTGCCATACCAGCGTCCGCAAGTGTAAGTCTAATCTCTTTGGACGACAGTCTTGTTCTAAAAATATATTATGATCTTTCAAGTTTTTGTCTTATGGTCTGTTTGGGCCAAAGGTGTTTTAGTTAAAATACCCATACACTAATAATAAGCAAACAAAATAAATAGGCGTCATCGTCCTTAAGGAGGTGAAGTCTTAATACATGTGCAAGGAACAAATGGGTCCAACCTCTACCGAGCTGAGGCTGGAATTTTAGACGCAAAAAACAACAAAAACCGAGTAGGAGTGAAGTGCATCATGCTACCGCAAAGAAACATATGCGTGGATATTGTGTGGGGGGGAGGGGGGAGGCCTATGTCTGGGTGTCGGAGGGGAGGTGAGTGGATGTGGAAGGGGGTTGGTCATAGCTATAATTAGATGCAGCACTCTGGAAAACGGTGACATGATTATTTGTGGATTTACAAGTATGAACTCTTCATAACTCATTGTCAAACCCTCCACATTTTATCACCAAGTCCCTCTTTTACTCGAAATTCCATGATAGCATTTATGTAAGACAATACCTATATTTGGCTGCCATACTTCACATGAAAAACATATTCATTGGTCTGCCGAAGATACGGCAGATACGCCCCTCCATATCCAAAATCCGTGCCTGGTGTGTGTGTGTGTGTGTGTGTGTGTGTGTGTGTGTGTGTGTGTGTGTGTGTGTGTGTGTGTGTGTGTGTGTGTGTGCGTGCGTAAAAGCGCACTCACGGGCAGCGTAATGGGACTATTGCCACCAAAAGTAGGATATGGGGCAAACTGAACCAGAACATGAATATGTCCTCTGTTCTTTTGAGCTTAGGCCTTCTGAAATTCGTATGTGCACTACTGCGGTAAGCAACGGACTTGTATGTGACAGAGATGTGACCAGGTAAAGGAGTAACAAGACACTCATTTTCCCTCCTCTATGCATATGTGGTAGAGATATGGCCAGATTAGCAAATGATTACCCGTCTCTGCCCCGGAGGGGCTCAGAGACGGATATTGTTTTCACTCGGTTTGTCTGTTTGTTTGTTTGTCTGTCTGTCTGGCTATCTCTTAACAACTTTACTCGAAAACTACTGTTGCGATTTTGACTAAAATTACAGGGATGATGGGCTATGACCTTCTGATCACCTGATTAAATTTTGGGCCAAATTTGACCAAGGCCAGGCTGTTGGCCCAAAAAATGTAAATAAATAAATAAATAAATAAACGGGGACAGGTAAATATCGTTATTTTCGCCATGACTCCTTTCAAATTATTCATATTGACATGAAACCAAAACCTAAATGTGCATCTTTCAAATCTGCATCCTATAACATGCCTCATTACATCAGGGGGTTCCCCCCTGGTTAGCGGTTGTGGGGTCAGTGTCAGGTGGGACGGACCAAAAATTTCAAATGGGCATAAAATCGTCAATTTTCACCCGATTTACTCCAAATTTGATATGTTGCATCCTTGACTAAATATCCTGTAGTGTTTATACGTCAGCACAAAAATAACTCTGGGACGGGTTTCCTGTGCCTTGGCACCTCTTTATGTTTAGTAATGACACGTCCCTTCACCCATGCACGGGGAGCGGGGTGGCTTAGTGGTAAAGCATGAGACTCGAGATAGCGAGGTCGAGAGTTACCGCCGCGCCCGGGTAGCTACCTTATGCTGGGAGGGGTAGCGCTCTCCTGTAACCGCAGCAGGGCTATATGATCTATCTAGTTCTCTCTCGGGGGATTAATACCTTCACCCATGCATATGTGGTAGAGATGTGATCAGGCTGGCTGTCGCTCTGGCTGTGAGAAATCCCCTCGACCCCCGCAAATGTAGTAGAGATGTGGCCAGGCTAACGTTTGCTTCGGCAAGGACACTTCTCCTAAACCCACGCATATGTGTTAGAGATGTGGACAAGTTAGTGATTAGCACTGACACATCCCCTCACTCACAGATATGTGGTAGGCTACAGAGGAGAAATTATTGATAATGATACTTTTTTGGACAGACAAACTCAGCTCTTGAGCTTCAAGCTTTGGGACCGCAGTCCACGACGGAGATCGCAACTTCCGAATTCAGTTATATTATCTCTAGAGTTATCGAACATTAAAATTTCAGTATTTCGAAAAGGACAAGCATAATCTATGAAATCCGAGGATAGAGATGATTTTGCATTTTGTATTAAGGGAGTATATGCATTAGAATGCAACTTGGACAGAGATATGTAACCTAGCTACTGTAAAAATTCTTCTTGTACTGCATGATCATTATGACGCCAAAAGCGAAATGCTAAAATAATGCGTAAGATATTCAGGGGATGCATTATCTAAGACTTACTGCACAAAACGTAACACTGATGTAGTTGCACATTTCAGTGTCATTAATTTTCTGGAGAAACATGGAATGGCTAACCAAACAGGTGGGGGAGAAAACGACCGATAATGCAGCAATTCATATTCTTTGAAAATGTCACGAGGCATGTAAGGCAGTATTACTACCAAAGTGATCTGAAACTCTTAGCCTAATAGAGGTATCACTTTCATCTTTAATTTGGCGGTAAACTGCTGTTTTAGTTATAACAGTATCGCTCCCACGGTAAAATATTTTATCCAGCAATACGTCATAAAATCGAATGTAGATTATGCATCAAAGAAATTTTTTCTTCTGACGTTGTCATCGAAATCACAGTTATTTTACAAACCTCGTCAAAACAATGAAACTATTATAATGTCAAAGGTGTCCGAATTTCACAATGGTGTTGTAGCCTACCTCAAAATTACACATCATGAAGACATGCCGCCTTTATAATTAAGCAGCCTCATGGAGTGACATGGAGGGACAGGTTGACGAATGAAGAAGTGAAGGAACGTTGTGGGGTAGATGTGGATGTGGTTGAGAAGATTAGGAGAAATACACTGAGATGGTTTGGACATGTGGAGAGAATGGAGAATGAAAGACTGACTAAGAGGGTGTATGTAGGTGAGGTGGGGGGAGGGAGAGGGAGGGGTAGACCGAGGATGAGGTGGAGGGATGGAGTTGAGAGGTATATGAGGGAGGGGGGGGGTGAGTTGGGGGGAGGGTAGTCAAATGGTGGGTGACAGAGTGACTTGGAGGCGTTTTGTCTGCGGCCACCCTTTGCGGGATTAGGGCTTCGGGCTATAGATAGATAGATAGATAGATAGATAGATAGAAGATTAGTCCGACATAGCAACTCCCAGTCCGTTATGTGACATTAAATTTTTATACGTAACGTCACATGTTAGGCTACGGGGTGAAAGTTATAAAAATAACTTCAACGGAATTATTTGAATTGCGTGGGGAATAGTTGGATATCAATGGCAGATACGACATGGTAATTGTTTCTGTGCATCTACTCATCATGTTTTAATGTGAGTGATAAGTGCTACATTATAAAAGTGTTCAACATTAGATTATCTACTAAGGTCAAAGAATTTGTTGCTTGCACTGTGACGTGATTATTTAATATACAAAACAATATTATGATGAACATTTTCGCACACGGCATAGCTACATTAGTTCATGAGGAAGTGAAACTTAATTTGAATCGAGGTTCACTCATGCATAGTATTTCAAAGTCTGACTTGAATCACCTGACAAAGTTACTGACAAAGGATCGAAGCTTGTTGAATGAATTTTGTACAGATCAAAGCATAAGAAAAGTCTGACACTTTGTTTAGTGACAGGCGTTGAACTAATTCTTTTAAGCAATATGAGGCTTATATGTGGCAATGGTCATGCCTATGAGGTGTAGTAAAGGATTCTAGGCGACTGAGTGGTAAGTGCATGAGTGAGTGGCCTATTTCCTTTGGTATGCTGTCGATTAGTTCTGCCACTGTCATGTATTTCTTTTTACTTGCTTTGTGTAGACTACTTTACCGTTCTATAGCTGGGAGAAAAGGGGCAAATGATGATGGTTAATTAAGTGCATGTTCGTCATGAATTAAAATGTGATTCTCTTGTCTTTTTCGCTGGACACTATAAACAGCCTTCACTTCCTCGCAGTTTCCCCATCCCAATTCAGGAAACACATCACTTTCGTATTTTCTTGGTCTTAATTCGGGAAGCATCTCATGTTCGTGTTTTCCTCTTCTTCCGGAAAATATCTCATCCCACGTAACTGCAGGAAATGAGGCTATGATGATGATGATGATGATGATGATAACTACTATGCAGCATTAAGGGAATTGCTTGCCTGGCCATAGAGAACCTCATCGCGAACGAACTGTGCCTTAAATTGCTCTATAAAATAGAAGGACAACTGGCAACGTGCAAATGCGTCCGTACCACATAAAGCAGGTTACAAGGCCATATTTTTTCAGTCTGACATCCATGAGAAAACAATTAAAAATAATGGTTTTCACATATTTCTTTAACTACTTTATATTCTTTATCGTCTTCCACATTAACGAAAACACCTTTTTTGAATTTGCATGTAAATATACATTGATTTCAGCATGAAAAAGGTTATCACATATCACTACTCAATTCGACTTCATAGACCTAATGTTCTGAATTCTTATCTTTAATAGAATTTTTTTTTGGCAAAATAAAATAAAGAATCTATGTGGAAATCATTGGCTATTTTGAAATAAAACACACACACACACACACACACACACACACACACACACACACACACACACACACATCTTTGGTGACATATGAAGGTGCGCAGCATGCGGGAGGACTGTTAGGTCTCGTTGAACGAGGCTTTCATGTCTAAGGCTCAACATAAACAATATATTTATGCCTGTACCAAAAGTGGGAGAAAAAAATATAAATGCATAGCTTGGTATATAATATTTCTATGTATATAATATTCCTTGATTAATAATATGCTAAATTATCATCACCAAATGCTTCATGTACTGTACTTAGCATATCTTTGTTTAATTTCAGTTACTCTAGTAATAGCTGCCTTCATTTCCACTGACTATGTTGTAGGTCCATTAAGTACAAGCCAAACATTATTTCTGTCTATCCACCCATCTATCTGTAGCCGGACGCCTTCATCCCGTAAGAGGTGGCCACAAACATATGTCGCCCTGCCCTCCGCTATTTCGCTGCCTTCCACCCGGCTTACACCCTCACCCTCTCATATATCTATCTACTCCATCACTCCATCTCATCCTCGGTCTCCCCCTCCCTGTCCCCGCATCCACCTCGCTCACATACACTTTCCTTGTTTGTCTCTTAATCTCTATTCTATCCATATGACCAAAACACCTCGAAGTATATCCCCTAATACATTGTATCACATCGACACCACAAAGCTCTTTCACTTCCTCATTTACCAGTCTGTCTCTCCATGTAAGGCCACATGCTCCTCTCAAATGCCTCATTTCCGTTGCTCTCACCATTGACTTGTGTCTTTTCAACAAGGTCCAAGCTTCGTTTGCATGCGTTTCAGTGGGGATCACAATACTATCATGAACCGAGTTTTTCACTTCCATGCTCACTACCATATTTCTAATCACTTCTTTCAATGAACCAGCAACCTTTCATCCTCTCTGAACCCTTTCAAACATTTCATCGTCTGAACTTCCATCCTTACTCATCGCACTGCTAACGTACTTAAATGCACTCACATTTTCTATTTCCTCACTATCTAGCCTCATTATGCATTTAATTACTTCATTTCTTTCGAAGAACACAACTTTATTCTTCACTAAGTTCACTTTAGATTCCATTTCTTACATACTCCCCCAAACTCATCCACCAAGCCTTGCAGTTCCCCTTCTTCTTTACATAACAATACAGTATCATCTGCAAACAGAACAGGAAGTTTTGAAATGCTGCCATCTCTCAATAGGGCCACTCCAACATCTGCTGCCCTACTTTGTACCTCTATTGTAACTCCATTCATATACAAACTGATCAGTCATGGCGACGTGACACATCCCTGATTCAGTCCAACATTCAGACAGAAAAAATCACTTAGTTCATCATCCAAACGCACTGCAGCCTACAGGCTCTTCACTGCATTCAACACCTTCCCATTTACTCCATATATTCTTAATATCTTCCACATTCCTTGTCTATCCACTCTGTTATAATTATATTTTCTCCTCATTCATGAAGGCAGCATACAACTACTTTTCCTTCTCTAGAAATCCTTACTTCATCCTACAAGGATAATGAAACGGGTATTTTTTTAAAGACATACTTTTCTTTTAGATACGTCTTAAATCACGAGTCAGCCTGACCGCTATTAAGAAAAATTAAGAAAAAATATCTAGGCCATGTGATCTGTATATATTCTATCAAACCAACACAATCATCCCCCACCAGTTCCCTAGACTCATCAACTTCCGTCCCCCGCTTTCTTATATACTCATTTACTACGTCCCTCCAGCTTCATGGCCTCCAACTACTCACTCGTATATAGCATTTGTCATCACTCTGTTTTCACATTATACTTATGCCATCTTCGCACACCACTGTCAACAGACTTACTTGAGCCACATCTTTTATATACCTCATTATTTCACATCCTATCCACTCTACGCACACCACACAAATGTCTCAGTAACCAAAGTTCCAATGATCCTTCAATATACTTTTCGTTCACATACCATACCAATATAACACTTTCTGGCAAAATATTATCAAAGAAACTGCTTACTCCTTTCTGAAATATTAATAAAACACTGGTTCTAGAAAGCCTAAATTATAGACTTTAGCAGAATACAAAACATTACGTCACCTGTGACGAGAGCAATTTTGCAGCTAAAGTTGTAGGTGGACATAGTGAGGAGGACAGGCGTTGTGTTGCTGCAGCAGCGAGACTGAACACACTGATCTGCACCGTATGCTGTGTGTGTGTGTGTGTGTGTGTGTGTGTGTGTACTCCTCCCATTACACCAGGAGAACGTCCTGTTCCCGAATACACCACAGTAGTGTCAAGTGCTCCTTTCTGAGCTCGTTCACTACGATGTGTATTATTTCTTTTTTTTAGCCAAGCCAGTCCAAAGCTTATTATATTTTCAAGGGGTGAAGTGTAAAACAATGATCGCCATTAAACCGTCAATCTGATGCCTTATTTCTCAGTGTATTTTGGTATCTCCAGTTATAATCGTCTTTAGAGAAACTTTCCGAACTGGAAATGTTAAGACACTGAGGTCATATACCCTTTCGGTATATGAAATCTCTCCAAATCTAAAAATTACAAGGAACACTCAGAGACTGCAACACTTGCACTCAACAGTTCAGCTCCATTTCCTTAATCTTTGGTTGGCTGCTTTCAAAATTGGATTTTATCCCTAAATCTTTACCTGACGCACAACTCATCCCTCAAGGCTGAGTCAAATCGGATCAGAAATTCTTAAGTTAACCCTACCCTGTAATCTTGACCTTTAACCTATTGTATTGGAAACAGTAATTTCAACAATGGTAACCCTTAAAGCCTTTCACAGTTTGCCTAAATATAAACAATACTAGTCGAGTCAAAGAATCTAAATTTTGACCATGCAGTCTCTTCACCACTGACCGAGTCTTCTAAAGGTTGAATCACTTCGTCCTTTCCTGTTCCTTCATCCTTCCACATAGTCTCGTCAGAAATTAAATCTGAGTTGACTTTATTCTTATGACATTACTACTTTCGACGTAAGGTACTGACATTTTCTACTAAAAATATTCCATCATTTATCCAAAGGCCATGCAATAGTTTTTTCTGTAATCTTGCACACACACACACACACACACACACACACACACACACACACACACACACACACACACACACACAGAAAGAGAGAGAGAGAGAGAGAGAGAGAGAGAGAGAAGCCCACGTTAAAGAATTGAAACAAAATCACTAAAGCATATTCTTAACCTATTCTGTTCCAATCGCCAATTTTCATAAGTGAGGATTAATTTGATAAAAGTCTGCCTGTGATCTGCAGCCTCTATTAGTTCAGATTTTAATGCAAATTTTCTCTGGTTTATTCAAATCTGCTTTTACCACCACACCCCTTGCACGAGGAGCGGGTAAGAGAAATTGTTTCTCTTGGTGGAGGAAGAGGAGGCACTAAGAGAATGCATTTTCGTGGCACCGGGAGGCATTGCAGAAAACTTTTGGGGACTATGCTATCGAGACTGATGTGGTTGAAAGCGAAATTTGGACGTGGGCTGTGGTATTTGTGAGTGCATATGGGCCTGATAGTGAAAGCGATAAAAAAGAGGAGTAGTCTTTCTGGAATGATGTTGATGAGTGTCTGCAGAGTTTTGGAGCAAGTGTGAATGTGGTATTGATGGGAGATCTGAATGCTAGAGTGAGAAATGTAGCAGTTGAAGATGTCGTTGGTATGCATGGTGTGCCTGGAAGAAATGATAATAAAGAAAGAATGATAGGGATGTGTTTTAAGCGAGAGACGGTGATTAGAAATACTTGTCTGAGAAGAAAGATATTTATAAGCATACATGGGTGAGACAGGAGGGTGGAAGGGTTGTTGACAGAGCACTGATGGACTACGTGGTTGTGTCCAGGAACGTAAGAGGAAGATTGTTGGATGTGAGAGTTTTGAGAGGGAAAGGCGGAGGTATGTCTCACCACTACCTGGTGGAGGGAAAGCTGAGAATAGGTATTAGGTGGGTGAGAACTAAGAAAGTTGGGTGTGGCAGGGAGGTTTTGGAAGTGAATGAGTTGGATAAATGAGAAAAAAATGATATAGTATCGGGAGAAGTTGAAGGCTGAGTGGAATGCAGCGAAAGATCAGGAAAATGGCGGCGTGAAGGAGGAATGGGGGTTAAGAGTGCTGTGGTGGGTCATGCAGAGGAGGTGTGTGGTGTGAGACGAGTAGGTGGTGGTGTAAGAAAGGAAAGTGAATGGTGGTGAGAGGAAGTAAGTACAGTATGGCTATAGCTGAGGAGAGACGTGCATACGAAGTGTGGTTGCAGAGGAAGGATAAGGTGTCATATGAGAGGTATAAGGAAAAGAGGAACAGGCCGAGAAGGGTTGTAATTGATACTAAAGTGGCAGGAGATGAAAGATGGGAGAGGCAGTTGACTAAAAATTTCCAACAGAATAAGAAAATATTTTGGAAAGAGGTGAAGAGAGCGCGAAAAAGAAAGTCTGGGATGGAAGAGCGAGTAAAAGCAGACGATGGAAGGACGTTAACTGAGTTGGATGCAGCAAGGAACACATGGGCAGAGATTTTGAAAGATTGTTTAATGCTGAGGAGAAAAGGGTGGCTGATATTGTGGCAGAGGGAAGAGTGCAAGGAATGTGTTGGGAAAGTTGAATGCTTCTTTGATCACAATGGAGGAAGTGCAGGAGGCAGAAAAAAGAGATAAAAGCAAGGAAAGCAGCAGGTATGGATGGGTGTGCTGTGGAATGTTTGAAAGGTGGTTGAACGAGTATTGTTGAGTGCTTAGTAAGACTGCTGAATGTGTGTTTTGTGAGCGGTATGGCGCCGATTGACTGGGGAAGTGCATGTGTGGTTCCGTTTATAAAGGTAAGGGTGATAAATATAAATGTACTAGTTTTAGGGGTATAAGTCTACTGAGTGCTGTAGGTAAGGTGTATGGTAGAGTGTTGATTAAGAGAATTAGAGAGGATACAGAGGGAGTGACTGATGATGGGCGGTGTGGTTTTAGGAAAGGGTGGGAATGCATGGGTCAGGTGTTTACTGTGAGACAGGAATATGGAAAGTATTTGGCGAAAGGTAAGTACGTGTTTTGGGCGTTCATGGATTTAGAGAGAGCGTACCGTATGATAGAATTGATAGGGAGGTTTTGAGGACTGTTTTGAGATTGTATGGACTAGGTGGCAGGTTAAAAGAAGTTAAAAGTTTTTATGTAAATTGTAGAGCGTGTGTAAGAGTGGGAAATACTCTGAGTGATTGGTTTCCCGTGAGAATGGGGCCGCAGCAGGGATGAATGATGTCGCCTTGGTTGTTTAATATTTATGTCGATAGTGGTGTAAGGGAGATGAATGCGAGAGTGTTAGGTGGAAGTTTGAGTCTGGTGAATGCTGATGGCAGAGAGTGGAACCTGAATCAGCTGCTGTTTGCAGATGATACTGCTCTGGTGGCTGATTCAGAGGAGAGATTGAGACAGTTGGCAGAGGAGTTTTGAAGGGTGTGTTAAAGGAAGACATTGAGAGCAAATGAGAATAAGAGTAAAGTGATTAAGTGCAATAGGTTGGTAGAAGGTAGAAGGAAGAATGTGATTTTGAATGAGGGGTTGCTCGGGGAGGTTGAGTGTTTTAAGTATTTAGGGTCACATGTTGCTTTGGATGGAAGAGTTGATGTAGAGGTGAAGTTTAGAATGAATGAAGTAGGAAAAGTACTGGGATGAAAGAAAAAAATGTTTAGATGTCGTTCACTTAGAATGGATGTAAAGAGAAGGTTGTATGAGGGTGTCGTTGTACTGACTGCATTATATGGGACTGAAACATGGAACATGGGTGTAACAGAGAAGAAAAGTTTGAATGTAATGGAGATGAGATGTTTGAGGAGTATGTGTGGAGTCATGCATATGGATCGAGTGAGAAATGATGAAGTGCGAAAGAGAACTGGAGTTAAGCGGAAGATGGCTGGTCGAGTTTAGCAAGGAGTCTTGCGATGGTTTGGGGGACATGGGGAGAATGGATGAAGAGTGGTTGGTGAAAAAGATAACTGGATCTGATGTGAGAGGTGTAAGGCTGAGAGGAAGACCACGAATAGGATGGATGGACAGCATGAAGAGAGCGTTAGGTGCGAGAGGGATGTCTGTAGAGCAAGGAAGAGTGGCTGCACATGATAGAGATGGCTGGAGAGAATTGCTAATGAATAAATGGTAACGCTGCTCAGAGGGGATATTGTCTGGCATTTGGTCTGATCAGCTGATCAGGTCAGGTGCAAGTAAGGGGATGGGTCCTTTATGATGTGGCAGGGGTAAACCAGCTCTGTTGCCGGGCCCTGCAGCAGATGTAGCCGATTAAGCTGCGCAGTTGACCCTCGTGTGGTGTGGTGCGGTAATGATCTGTTCTTCTCCCCTTGGGGCTCTGATACGAGTAAATGTGTGGTGTGGATGAGTACATTGGAAGTGTGTTGTCCTGTCTCGGCTACCCCCCCTTTTTAGGAGGGGGGGGGGAGTAGGATAGGTATATATACAGATAGATGCTTCCATTCCTATTTCATAAAATCTCCTGCCATGGAGGGATTCTGCACAGTTTTGCCACGCTTGTAAATTTTCTTATATAATTTGGATATGATATGTTTACATGTTGGCTATTTTGGTTTTAATGTTGGTAGAACTTGGGTGTGTTGAAAAGGTTGTAGAAAACTGAATAACATACAGTTCCTATAATTAAAGGCTGATTGTTTAAGAAGTGTTGTTTTAAATAATGTCAGATGATCTTATTCAGCTGAACGAGTCAAAGGAGGCTATGGGAGTTAATATCGCCAAATCACAGCCTGGCTTATCTGGCCTCTTATCACATAATTCACCCACTAGGCCACATTGATACCATTGAACCCAAGTATTAGCGAAAACATGTGTAGTCTTGATAATTATATGCTATCTCAACATGGAGTTCAATATTTCATTAAATCTATTAGGCACATTGAGGTTTAGAAAATCATTTTGCATTAACTAGGGATAGAAAACTGTACTCTAGAACATATAAAATCAGTCTGCCTTTTCTTAAAGCAGTGAGGCGTTGTCAGTTAGTGAAAACATTGGGACTTGTTAATTTTCTTTCCTTATGTATTATGATAGATATACTTGTATGTCAGTTGCCCAGCCATTCGCTCTATTCTTGTGTGAACTAGTGAGGCATTTCTATTTATTGTGCACAAACCTACGAACCAAGACAGGTAGGTGGAAGAAGTTTTACGTATGTGGCCCTCTCCCCCAGAGAGAGAGAGTGAGAGAGAGAGAGAGAGAGAGAGAGAGAGAGAGAGGGAGAGAGAGAGAGAGTGAGAGAGTCTGCTCTATGTTCGTTTGCCTGTATTCAACCTGCATGACTGGACAGACGGAAATAGAAACGGGCATGCATGTTTCATGTAATTTAACAAACTGCTGTTTAGTTGACATTTCATTTGCGTCCATCCCTCTCACTTCCTTTTTCCACCCTTGTACTGTTCGATCCCCTCCCCCCCAAAAAAAAAACTATAATGCCATAAACTGAAATTACAAAACTTTGCTTGGGTGGTGAAAACATGCATTTCTGGATTAACAGTTTAAAGAAGAGGTCACAGGTCAAGGGCAGACTTCTTTAAATATTCAGATTTCAATAAAAAGGCAATCGAAACCTTAAGGGCAAAAAATCATGATGTATTCGTTATTATACTTGATGGAAATAGAGATTTTACTTGGATTTCTCTCTCTCTCTCTCTCTCTCTCTCTCTCTTGTACTGTACGGTATATATCTTAATGTATAACCAACTGTATGATAATGTATGTTTCTTGATGTATAGCTGCTGTATGATGTAGTTGTAGGAATGCACAGTGTAGTACTGGTTGGCTTTGGGAAGACGGCACCTGCTTTGATTTTCTCATCTGAGGTATGAATACCCTTTACGTCAGCCAGATGTCCAATTTAATTTTCTCACGCTGGAAGATGCTGCAAATGAGCATAACTTTTAGATCGGCCATTTTGAGATGATCAAAAACTTGCTGCAATATCGTGTAACGTTCGGTGAATTATTTATCCATAATAATGATGTCGTCTAGATAAGCAAAAAGAGAATGACTCATCATATCACTGAACACAGAATGGTTCAGCCTCATGGACACTGATGGGACATTTCTAAGACCAAGAGGAAGTCTTTTGAGCTGCTAGTGGCCAGAATGGGTGCTGAATGCAGTTATGGAGAGAAACGACTCTTCCATTTCTACTTGCCAATACCCACTCAGTAGATCGAGGGAAGTAAAAACAACGTTATTGTCGCTGTGTGATTCCAGTAAGTCTGTCAAGATTAGCAGTGGAAATCGATCGGGTTCGGCGACAAGGTTTACTTTACGGTAGTCAACTTCTGGCCTAATTTCACCTTCTTTCTCTGGGACAAGGATAAGAGGGCAGTTCCATGGACCGTCGGTACTCAATGACGTCTTGTTCAGGCATATTCTGAACGAGGTTATGGGCCACTGGGGCAGTCTGTATGTTGGCACATATACTTACTGAGTACAGGGAACCAATTCAGTGGTATGTTTTACAAGATTCGTCTTTCCAATAGGTTCACTAGTTATAACAACAATATCACTATAAGCCTGCAAGAGATCAAGTAAGTGTGGTTCATGTTCAGGGAGATCACCAGCACCTCCTTCAAAGGCAATGTCAGGAGAAGCAGTCATAATGGAATCAGTAGAGTTTCCAATGGCATCATCATCATCATCATCCTTAGCAGTTACAGAGGATGGTATATCCTGGCACACTATTACGGCCGATTGGTACACCAGGAAATCGCAAATCTTTGTACCACTTTTAAGGTTTAGTGGAGCATTGGTGACATACAATAGGTAAAGATAACATAAACCATCCTGTAGCATCAAGCTCAAAGCTGACTCCCAAGTTAAACCATTCACACGTTTCAGGTAAGGTTAAGGTATCCATTCCTTCTTTCTCATCTATAACGTGAACAGAAAATTTCACGAATTCGTGCTGCAACAGAACTGTGCTCTGTTTTGTAATCGCTTTCTCATCTCCATGCGTTGCAAAATATCATCCGGATTTTTTGAGGTACGGTAGTTGAGTCGTTGCATCAGTGTCATCAGTTATCCCAATATCTTGCAATAAAACTAAACAAATTGCAGCACCTGCTCGATCTAAAAAATCCCTTCTGTCACATTCCCTTGCAACTGTAGGAAGCTTTTTTCTCATTTGATTACAGACTTGCTTAATTGCTTTTGCACCAGGAGGAATAGAATTTTCCTCTGTTTCAGGAGACAAGTCAGTAGTAGTAGTAGTTGTTGTTCCCTAGCCAGTCTGGCCGAACAGTCCCGAGTCCCTTAGGAAGGCCATGGCCGAGACCAGGCTTTCCCACAGAGCTCTCAAGGAGTGTATGTTGTGTTGTTGGCGTAAGTGATTGTGTGCAGTGCAGTCTTCCATAATGTTCTTAACAGTATGGGGTGCTGTGTTGCATCCTGGACAGGCATCAGCGACGGAGTCATCCAGCCTCTTCTTGTAGCTTAAGAGGGCTGGATGGTGTCCACATCTCAGCCTGGCCAGGTGGACCCTGTCCTCACGAGGAAGATAGGATTCAGAAGGGTGGATGTCAGGAGGCCGTGCATGCAGCTATGTGTTGTCTTTAAGTGACTGAATGGAGCGGCGAGTGATCTGAGTGTGGATATGCTTCTGGTAGCTGGTCTGAGGTGGGCGAGGGGGGAGAGATGACAGTATTTGTGTATGGTATCGTGTGCTGGGTGTCGTTTTGATGCCATGTAATATAGTGGATGTTGTGGGTTTGTGGAGGCTGCACCAAGAAACTGGGTGCCTCTCATGTCTAAGTGATCCTTGACTTTGAGGACTTTGGTTTCTTGATGTAGGTGGTCTGTGGGTGTAGTAGCTGTGCAGCCTGTGATTATTATTAGGGCCTTGTTCTGTATGGTCTGTAGAGTGTCGTAGTGTGTTTTGGTGAGGTTAGAAGCCCAGGCAGGGCTTGCATAATTCGTCTCTAAACGTATGTATTATTTGTATACTGTGGTGGTGGTTTCTTTGTTTTGTCCGAATGTTGTATGGGCAAGTGACCTCAAAGCATTGAGTCTTGGTGTTACTTTATTTTTAATGTTTGTGATGTTTTGTTTAAATGACATTGATGTACTGTATGTTACACCTAGGATTTTGTGTGTGTGTGTGTGTGTGTGTGTGTGTGTGTGTGTGTGTGTGTGTGTGTGTGTGTGGTAGGGGAATGTTGTTTATGGTAAAGTGTGGGTTGTGACTGTGTTCTGCTGTCCAGTTTGTGAGAAGAGTCACTGTAGATTTGGCTGGGGCTATTATGAGCCTGTTTGTGATGAACCATTCGTGTAGTGTGTTGAGGTAAAGTTGAATGATGTGTGCAGCTGTGTTTGCGTTTTGGTGCATACATGTAAGTGTTATATCATCTGCATAGGAAGCATTGTGTATCTGTGGTGTGTGGGGTGTGGGTACGTCGTGCTTGTATAGGTTAAAGAGTGTAGGAGACAAAACAGGTCCTTGGAGGACGCCGTTTCTGAAGTTTCTGATGTTAGAAGACTGACCGGCAAATTTTACATGTGCACATCTGCCTGCTAAGTAGTTTGCCAGCCATCTTTTTGTGTTATTGTGCAGGTTTGTGTTGAGTATTTTGTTTGTGAGGTTGTGGCGGGGGATGGCATCAAAAGCTTTGCTAATGTCTAGTGTGATTAGGAGTGTTCTGTGTGGTGGCCTAGCTGAATTCATGCCATCGAAAACTCTCTGTGTAAGGTCTGTAAGAAGGGTGTTTGTGGAATGTAGTGACCTAAAGCCATGTTGTGACTGGGCTAAGGGAATGTGAGGTGTGACTATTGTAGTATCAGTCGTTCAGTGACTTTAGAGGGAGTGCAGAGGAGTGCGATGGGGCGATGTGAGGAGGGTAACGTGGAGTCTTTGTTGGGTTTAGGGATAATGATGATATTGCCATGCTTCCAGATGTTGGGTATTATGTTGTGTGAGTAGCTGTAGTTTGATATGTTGGTGAATGCTTGTATGCCTTGTGGTCCAAGGTGTTTAAGGTGAATGTTGCTTATGTTGTCTGGTCCACAGGCAGATGAGTGCTTGAGGTTGTTAATGATGTGCTTCGTCTGGTTGTAAGTGAAAGGTGCGTAGTCTGGGTCTGTGGGGAACTGTCTCTTACGTTGGATGATACGTCGGTCTTCGGGATGGGGGTTTAGATGGGTGACTTGTGAAAAGTGATTGATGAGAGTGTTTGCTTGTTGTTTGTTTGAGGGTATGGTGTCTGTTGTTGTGATGGCAGCGTGTGATTGTATAGTGTTGCTGTTGGAAAGCGTGATGCTGTTTAGTGTTTTCTAGAGTTTGCTGATGTTTGTTTTGTGGTCAAGTGTTTGGAGGTAATTTTTCCAGTTTAGTGTTTGCTGTTCTGATAATTTATTGTTTATCTGAGTGTTGAGTTCTTGTATTTGTTGTACAGTGTCTTGTGTATGGGGTGTTGGGGAGTGTCGCAGTGTGTCCCGTTGTCTGATGAGGCCTTGAATTTCTGGTGTGAAGTTAGGGTTGTGTCTCTTTCTGTTGCCTTTAGGGATGTGTCTTTTGTCCGCGTTTTGTGTAATTGTACTAAAAGTGTGCACAGCGGTGTTCATGTGTGTGATGAGTGTACTGTTTAGTGTTTCGAAATGTTGTTCTGTTTCAATTACAAAGGCCTCCCAGTTGGCTCTCTTATAATTAGTGTATGTGTGTTTGTGGCCAGCTGGGGTGATTCTGGTTTTGGTAGTGATGATGATTGGGAGGTGATCAGAACCTAGGGTTTTGACCACTCTCCATGATGTAGTGGGGGCGAGGTTTACGGGGCAGAAGGTGATGTCTGGAGATGATGGGAGGAAGAGGACTTGGTGTGGGATATGGTTATGTTGGTCTAGATTTTTCAGTATGAAAATATGATCTGTCTGGGATTGTAGTACCAGCCCTCTGTCTGTGTTAGGGTTGCTGACATGCCACGCCGACGACTTGGCGTTGAAATCGCCACCCAGGATGATGTTGGGTATGTTGGTGATGTGGTGTATCTGTGGAGAGTAATTGTGTGGTACTGTGGGGGACGACTGGGGGGGAATGTATTAGTTAGCGATTGTTATGTGTGATTTGTTACCAGTGCGTATTTTAATTGATTGTATTTCTATTGTGGTGTCATGTGGGGGCAAAAGTGACTTTGTGTGTGCACTGGTATCTGCAAAGTTGATGGATTTGTGTACCAGGGTGATGAGTCCATCGCCACCGCCGTCGGCCCGGTCTTGTCGAATGGTGGTGAAGTTATGAAATGTCGGTGTTTTCTGTGCTCTGTGTAGTTTTGTTTCTTGTAAGATGGCAATGTATATGTTCTGTTGTTTGATGAATTGTGTGAGTTCTTGTTTTTTGGTGTTTATGCCATCTATGTTTAACTGAAGGATGTTTATGTTGTGTGTGCGATGTGTGTTGGCTGCTGCAGCACGGGGTGGAGGTGGTGTGGGTGGAGGGGAAGGGGTAGGAGGAGGTTGTGGTGGAGGTAGGGATTGAGGTGGATTAGGATGGGTTGGAATGGGAGGAGTTGGGGGACTGGATGGTGTGGGAAGGATCGGTGGGTTTGGCTAGGGAGGTGTGAAGGAAGTAGGAGTAGGACTGGAAGGAGGGTTGGTGGGTGGGGGAAAGGAGCATAAGGAGCAGGTCCAGGTGTTTGTGTAATGTTTTCTGGATGCAAGTGTTGTGCAGGTGTAATGGGTCCAGTTCTTGCAGGAATTGCACTGAACTGAACCCTTTGTCTGTCGGATCGAGGTGATAGGTTTTGAGCATTTTGGACATACTGTATGTATTTGTTGGTGGGTCCTGTATTGGTCTCAATGTCCCCGACTAGAAGAAGAACTCGAAAAATGACAGCCGGGGACTCATTTCTCGGTGTAGAAAAAACGGTGTTGTTGTGTGTGTTGTGTTGGGAGATGTCGTACTTGCCCGGGCGACCGAAGCCACTCCCAGGTGCTCGAGCCCCATGAGGGGCCGGGGAAGTTTGCGGTGGTTTGGCCCCCATGCTGTCTTCCTCTTCTCTTCGACAGCCTCTGGGGGATAGACCCACGATGAAGACGCCACCGCTCCAGTTCCGGACAAGTCAGTTGAGTCATTATCTGAATCAATGTTACTGTCTGCACAAGTACATGGTTGATCCATTATAACTTGTGTTAAGTGCCGAAACACGTTGCTGCTCTCTTCTTCTTAACAAAGTTCTTCGTTGCTGTAACGTCTAATGATCCAATTATCATCCTCCTAATACTTCTCTGGTTAGTTAGGAATTCCTGGTAGTTTTTTGGAACTTTCCTCTTCTTTTCACAGTGGCATGTGGAAAACTCGACACATTTCAGGAGGCTATATCAAACAATCTCTTAGCATCTTTTCTGAATCTTTCAAGTACATCTTCATAGGTTTGTTATCCTTTTCTTCCCTTGAATGGCTTCAAACATTGTATTTCTTGTAGTAATCCTTGATACGCTCTGTGAATCGGTAATGATGGCATGTGGGAATACTGGCTTTTTACCATCTTGTTTCTAACTCTACTGACACGCTGGAGACAATATCATTTGCAAGAGGATTTTTTATTCCATTTTGAATGATTTGGTATCTTGTATTTAACACAGCTTGAATTATATCCTCGTAAGTAGGCAGTACATTTTTGGGTAACTCTTTTTGAGGGCAAAACAGTGGACTTGTGACACTGGTCCGCTTTTTCACTATTGCTCTAGTTCTGTCTGACATCTTAATTAACACTGTTTAGTACAATTTGAGTGTCTGAAAGTCAGTCCTCACTGAAAAAACACATTAATGGTGCTTCAATATTGTACCACTTGTGGTGTATTTTACGCACATGTATGTTTCTCCAAATATATATATATATATATATATATATATATATATATATATATATATATATATATATATATATATACAGAGAGAAAGAGAGAGAAAGGAAGACGCTAATGTACTGGCTGGGATTAATTAAAACTGCTATGTTGCTTGCAGAGTTGCATGGAGCTGGACAAAAATCCTGTTGTGTCTGAAATATACTGTATATATATCTAGAGCTTCTGTTAATCACCTCACGACTGGAGAGCCTCCTTAAACAGCTCATGATGTTAGTTCTCATTATGACCCACTTTTATCAAGGCGAGGCCATATACTGTAGTAATTTTTGTCGATGTGTGTGTGTGTGTGTGTGTGTGTGTGTGTGTGTGTGTGTGTGTGTGTGTGTGTGCGCGCGTGTGTTTTGCCAAATATCTCGAAAAGTCGTGGACGACTTTTCACCAAACCTTCTGGAAATAGCAACTATGTGGATGTGCAGAAGCCTATTATTTTTGGTAAAGATTTGTTCAAAGACGACCGAATTTCTATCGTCCGCCTTGGCCAGGCCAGGCGATATTATTCATGTGTGTGTGTGTGTGTGTGTGTGTGTGTGTGTGTGTGTGTGTGTGTGTGTGTGTTGCTATAATATCTATAAAAGTTTTGGACGATTTTTCACCCAACATTCAGGAAACGGCAATTATGTGGATGTGCAAAAGCCTATTACTATTGGTGAGGCTTTGACCAAAGACAACCGAATGCCAACTGCCATATATCTTTTTTAATATGGCTTGGTTCTTTGTATAACGCAGTGTCAGAATTCAGTAGAGTTATATGAATTTTTATTGCCTGACTTTACCAAGCCGAGGCGATATAGTTTTTGTTGGTGTGTGTCTGTGTGTTTGTATGTGTTTGTTACCAAGACATCTCGTCTTTAGATTGGGTATTTTGAACCTTGGCCAATAACACATTTTGGTGGGGGATTAGCATTCGCCCCAAGAATGATTTCGTTTAAATATATTTAAGAAATTAAAATTAATCTAAACACAACTTTTTAAAAATGCCTTCCATCTGAGGAGGTATTATTAAGTAAGATCCTGTCGTCAAACTGTTTCATTCAGCTAAGGAGAGCAATTTTTGACTGAAGGAAATTAGATACAATCTTTATTTATCTCTGAAATACGAGAGATAATAAAGCTGGCTAATAGAGGCAAAAACCTTATACAAAGTCACCACAGTATTGCAGACAGTTAAGTTAATTCAAGGAACAATTACTCTTATTTAAATCTGTTACCACTCCGTATGCCATGATCTTTCTTTGCTTATCCTTAGTTAATATTGGTTTTTAGCAAATCGTCTCTTCTCCCCAGCTCTGCGCCCCAACCAGTCAGTTATTGCCGAAGTTTCAAATTAATCAGAAGGCTAATGAGAGAAGTTGTGTGCTGGGCGGCCTCCCCTACGGTTGGTGGCCATGGCAGTTAAGCCGTTATGGCTCCAGTGGTCTTGTACACTCACCTGCCACCCTCCATTACTCTGTCCTCTCACTCTCCCTCCATGCCTTGCCTATCTGATCTCTGACCCTCCTTCCCTGCCTGTCCTCCCTCCCTTTGCACTACCCTTTCGTGCTCTCATCATCCCTCGTGGCCCTCCTCCCATCCCTCCCTAGCCTTCACCTTCGTGTATGACTCTCTAGCCTTTCTTCCTGTCATTCCCCTTACCTTTCTATGCAGCTGTACTCTCTCCCTGCCCTACAGGTCTCCCGTACTCTTGTTACCCCTCCATTCTCCCCTTCCTTGTCCTTTAATGTTCTTCTCCCTGCCCCTCCATCCTGATATAGTCTTTTCCTCCAAGATGCTCATTACTCGCCTCTATGTCCCTCTTACACCTCTCTCTTCCCCCTCTCTCTTCCCCCTCCATTCCCTTTTCCTTCCTGCTTGTCGTTCTACCTGCACCTACCTTCTACTCACCTCCTCTCTTCCTCACCCTCCAACTCTCCACTATACCTCTTATTTCATTTCCCTTTCTGATCCCATCTTCCATCTCTGCTTTCACTAACCCTTTTAATCTCCTTCCCTCTCTCTCTCTCTCTCTCTCTCTCTCACACACACACACACACACACACACACACACACGCTACGCACAAAAACATGAGTGGAGAAAAGTGGTTGAAGGCAGTGAGGCAAAAGAGCAGGAGAGGTAATGGTGAATGGGAGTGGAGAGTTTTGTGTAGAACAAGTAAAATGAATGAGATTGTTTAAGTTTTAATGATTCCTTTGCTGATATTGTGTGTGTGTGTGTGTGTGTGTGTGTGTGTGTGTGTGTGTGTGTGTGTGTGTGTGTGTGTGTGTGTGCAGAGAGAGAGAGAGAGAGAGAGAGAGAGAGGCCAGGTGTGATTAGTACTATGTATGATGCGGGATGGGTATGGGTGGGTATACAGGGAGGGAGAGGTGAAGGAGGTGGACGGTGTGGGAGAGAGAGATGAATATGAGACGAAATAAGAGAAGAAGCATAGGGAAGAAAATATGACAGTGACGACGGTGATGATAAGGACAACGATGATGAAACAGATGAGAAAGAGGAGGGAAGGAAGGAGTGTTAGAGGATGATGACGATGATGAAACTGACATGGAAGAAGAGGAGGGGAATGAGTATTAGAGGACGATGTTGATGATGAGGATGAGGAGGAGAAGGAGGAGAAGGAGAAGGAAAACAAGCGTAGGAGAAAGAGGAAAAGATGAGCATGTAAAGAGGAAAAGGAGGAAAGCTTAAGACAAGAAGTGAGGCTTAAACCCGGAAAATGAGGGACTATGAGTTTGTTTTAGCCATGTAGGAGAGGTATCTCTTAAGTTGAAAACAATTGTTAAGGTAATGAGAATAATAATATAAAAACATTATTTCGTCATCGTAGTGAAGAACCATCTTTTATATGGAGGGTGGGATAACCAGCAAAAAACGTGTACACTCGAGGACCCACGGCCACAGAAACCATAGTTATTCCTGGCACATGGCAGTGCTGTAACCCTATGCCATACACCTTCACGGCTTTTTCACAAGTCAATCGGCACTAGTGGAAGGTAAAGTCTTTCTTTTATTTATCTACTCCTCTATATATATATTTATGTATACGGTACATGTATGTATGTATGTATGTATGTATGTATGTATGTATCTATCTATCTATCTATCTATCTATCTATCTATCTATCTATATATATATATATATATATATATATGTATATATATATATATGTGTATGTACGTCTCTCTCTCTCTCTCTCTACACACACAGACACACACACACACACACACACACATATATATATATATATATATATATATATATATATATATATATATATATATATATATATATATATATATATATATATATATATATATATATATATATATATATATATATATAGTATACAAAGACAGACAGACAGAGACAAAGGGCTACATAATTATGATACCTTCTGGTATTACTCACACACCTTGTAAACAAGAAGCAATGTGTATGACATTAGGTTACAGTATTAGGTTACAGCCTTGTGTTGTAGGATGAGTAATTATTGTACTATGATTTCCGTGGCCGTGGGTCCTCTAACGGTATTTGGTGATTTTACCAGTTGCTACAAAAGCATTATCTTTTCACTGGGATGACATATTATTAATAATTATTTGAAATATCATGAATAAAGTCTGACACTTGGAGATTGAATGGATTATTTGCTTATAAAAGACCTGACTTTTGTTAAAATTTTCTGTGACAAAGCTCAGTAAAGACCTGCACTCCACATGGTGTGTTTTTCCTTCCAATAATCTTGTGCTCCAAAGAGCATTGTGTTTCAACACCAGATACGGGAAGGCTGTGTTACAGTACAGAATGTTCTTCATCTGACTGACTGCAGTGGTTGATTCCCTCGTCTTGTGTCTACACCGCGGATGTTTTATAATTGCTGTGACAAGAACTGTTCGTCTCCGTTAAATCTGAAAAGTTTCTTACCAAATCAAAGTCCTGTTTAATCTGAAAAGTTTCTTACCAAAGCTAGGTCTTCACACTTTGCGTGTTAACTTTCGATTTTACTATACACAGGGTTCTTTCTTATCCTTCATACTGGTTACCTACTGTAGACTGATCCGAATGCATCTCTTCTGAATGCGCTCCAGCTGTGAGTGTTGTGCCTGGCTTGACCCTGGATGTCACACAATAGCTGTGTAGTCTAGGGCTGGTCTTGTGAACCAAACATACAAAATGAACATCTTTTCTCTACTGAAAACAAACTGAGGTGTTCTGAATAATATGAATATACATGTATTTACAATTGTAATTAATGCTCAACACAGCATTTCCAATTCAAAGATGCGTTTATTTGAATGCCCGTCCCTTTACATCTGTCAAGTGTGGGTAAGGTGTCATCATTCAATGTTACAGTAGGCTTTTTGGAGGGACAAACACTCCTTTCTTCGTATGTGAGAGTATTAGGAGCCATTTTGATGGACTAACAATCTCTTGCAAAGTCATTCAGTATATCTTGCTTGTGGATTCTAACTCGCTAGATACATTTACACTTCTGTCTATCTACCTCTCTATTAGCCCGACGCCCTAATCCCGCAAAGGATGGCCGCAGACAAAACGCCTCCAAGTCGCTCTGTCACCCACCATTTGACTACCCTCCCCCAACTCACTCCCCCAACTCACTCCCCCTCCCTCATATATCTCACGACTCCATCCCTTCACCTCATCCTCGGTCTTCTCCTCCCTCTCCCTCCCTCCATCTCACCTACATACAGCCTCTTAGTCAGTCTTTCATGCTCCATTCTCTCCACATTTACACTTGCACCTAATATTATGTCATCCACATCCTTCACATGAATATTTGCATTGCGGCAAAAATTATTTATTATTAATTTTTAGTATTATGAATTACAGTAAGAAATTTCATTGCACCGACTCGAGTACCCTGTGGAACCCCTCAAGTTATGCCACGGCATTCTGACACAGAGTCATGATAACTAACTTCGTGTTGGAGACTAGACATGTAATTCCTAACAAATGCAATCAGTAAGGGACAGTAGCCGAAGAGGAAGAGCTTGCTGATGCCACCTATGTGATGTTTCATCAAAAGTTTTTTTAAAGCAAATTCTATCTATCTATCTATTGCCAGACGCCTCAATCCCGTTTGGGGTGGCCACAAACAAATCGCCTCCACGTCGTCCTGTTCCCCGCCATTTCATTGAACTGCTCCCAACTCACACACCCCTCTCTCAAATACCTCTTGCCCCCATCCCTCCATCTCATCCTCGACCTCCCCCTCCCTCTTCCCCCCTCCACCTCACTCACATACACTCTCCTTGTCAATCTTTCACTCTCCATCCTCTCCACATGGCCAAACCACCTCAGTGTGTTCCTAATAACACTTCCTATCACATCCACATCCACACCACAACGCTCCTTTATATCCTCATTCGAAAGCCTGTCTTTCCATGTGACTCCACAGGCTCCTCTTAAATAACTCATTTCCACTGCTCTCACTCTTGACTTGTGTCCTCCCAACAGTGTCCAAGCTTCACTTCCATACGTTAGAGTTGGTATCACAATACTGTCATGTAGTAACTTTTTCACTTCCATGCTCACTTCCCTGTTTCTTATTACTGTTTTCAAAGGACCAGCAACCTTTCTTCCCTGCTGTACCCTTTCAAGCACTTCACCCTCCAAACCTCCATCCTTACTCACCACACTACCCAAGTACTTAAACGTACTCACATTTTCCAATTCCTCACCATCCAACCTCGCTGTACATTCACTGACTTCTCCTCTCTCAAAGACGATCACTTTACTCTTCCCTACATTCACCTTTAGATTCCGTTTCTTGCACACTCTCCCAAACTCATCCACCAAGCCTTGCAGCTTCCCTTCGTCTTCACTCAACAACACAGTATCATCTGCAAACAACAGTACAGGGAGTTTCCAAACACTATCCTCTCTCATCAGGGCCACTCCAACATCCACTACCCTACCTTGTACCTCTTTTATTACCCCATCCATGAACAGATTGAACAACCATGGAGACATGACACATCCCTGTTTCAACCCAACCTCCAAAAAGAAAAATTCATTTAGTTCACCATCCACACGCACTGCAGCCTTAGCACCATCATACATACTCTTCACAACATTCAACAACTTTCCATCTACTCCAGATATTCTTAATATTTTCGACAATCCTTGACTATCCACCCTGTCATATGCTTTCTCCAAATCCATGAAAGCCGCATACAACTTCTTTCCCTTCTCTAGAAACTTTTCCACTAAAGATCTAAGAATCAATATCTGATCTACATAACCTCTTCCCTTCCTAAAGCCTCTCTGTTCTTCTCCAACTAATTCCTCTGTTCTTTCTCTATGTCAATAAGTATCCTACCATATACTTTTCCTATAATACTAAGAAGACAAATACCCCTATGATTACCACACACTTCTTTTTCCCCTTTTCCTTTGCGCAAGGGAATAATTATACCTGACTTCCAATCCTCCAGAACTCTACCTTCCTCCCAGGCCAATCTGCACATCTTCCACATCCATTCTACTATTATCTCTCCCCCATGCTTCAGCATTTCACCATACACTCCATCAATTCCTGGGGCTTTCCCCATTTTGACATTCTTCATTGCTTCCACAACTTGTATCCTACTGATTTCTTCCTGTCTTCTCACCTCCCTCCTTCTCCCAGCCATTCCCCAGCCACTTATACTCGCATTACTTCCATCCTGTATGTTCAGCAATTCCTTAAAGTGTTCTCTCCATCTGCTCACCTTTTCTCCCTTCTCCACTAGTTATCTACCATTTTTATCTTTCACTCCCCTGCTAACCTCACTTCCACCCTGTCTTACTCTCTTCACCTCTTTCCAGAACATCTTCTTACAGTCCCTCCACTTTACACCCAAATTCCTTCCAAGTTCCTCATCCACTCTCTTCTTACTCTCTCTTACTAATCTTTTCACCTCTCTCTTTCTTTCTACATATAACTCTCTCTTCCGCCTCTCAACTTCTTCCACGCCCCTATTTCTCATCCATTCATTTGTATGCTTTCTTCTTTTGCCACAGCCTGTATCACCTCTTCAGTCCACCACGCTGTTCCTTGCACCCCCCACCGTCTTCTCTTCACCCCACACACCACATAACATGCTGCACATATTTCTTCTGTAAATATCCTTCACGCACCTTCCACGTCCCCAATCTGCTCCAATTCATATTTGCCCAATCGTTCCTCCACTTCTCTGCCTTTTTCTCATCCTCTTGTAACCTTTCCACTCTCCTTGCAACTACTCCTTCCTCTCGTCTTTCCCTTCTTCTATTCCTCCATCTTACTTGTATCCTAATTCTGGCCACCACCAAGTAGTGGTCAGAAAGTCCACTCCCCCAACCTCTATAAGCTCTTGCATCCATTACACATCTTCGCATCCTTTCATCCACACACACATAATCAATCATTGCCTTCCTTTCATTCAATTCACCACCCACCCTTCTCATCACTCGCCATGTATACCTATGGATAATTTTTTGCCTGAAGAGGGTATTGGCTATCACCAACCCCCTCCCAGCACAAATGTCCACTAACGCACTTCCATTCTCATCTATCGCAGCAGGCACACCCCACTCACCAACTATTCCATCCACCTTCACATTACCAACTTTACCATTCATATCACCGATCAAAAACACTCCCTCATTCCTTCCAAACTTTTCCATGCACACTTCCACATTTGTCCAGAACTCTTCTCTCACTCTGCTAGCACGATCTTGCGTTGGCGCATACACACACACAATCGCCCACAGTTGTATTCCAACTTTCAACTTTACCCACACAATCCTTGACCCAACTGATCCATACTGTCTTATGCTCTTCTTCCATCTTTTACTCACAACTATACATACTCCTTCCTTTGTCCTCTCATTCTCACCTACTCTGCACAATTACTGTAGTATAATCTGTGCTAAGATTATATGATTGTCTAAACCTTGTAATATATTATATAACAATTTCACTCTCCAAAACTGCCTTCCTTCCAGCTTACTATCTCGCCCTCGATATTTTCCATAATTATCGTCTACACTCGCTCAGTCCGTATTCACATTTGCTTTCCTCTCTTCATCTTTCCCTTCCATATACTGCGTCTCCCCATTTTACTTCTTATTTAACATTTCCTCTTCCTTTTTCCAGCCCCCGCCACCCTTTCCTTGGCTTTATCCATAACAACATCTCTCTCTCTCTCTCTCTCTCTCTCTCTCTCTCTCTCTCGTCTGTGTGTGTACAGGGTGAGAGGTGGAACACAATCTTAGTATTTATTACCACCATTACTCCCGTGGCCGCCAGACCTCCACCAGTAGCAGTGTGGCCAGACCCTTGCCAACCTTCATCCTAGTTCCCCACCACGCTCTTTTCCCTTTCATCATCTCATTCCCTTCTCCACCACCTCCTTCCGTCTCCATCAACTCCTTCCCTACCCTACCATCACCCTTCCCCCACTTTCCATCACCCCCTTCCTTTCTCCTCTCTCACCTCCTCTTTTCCTCCTCCTCCTCCTCTTCCCTCCCGACCACGACTGACTCTCTTCTCAAATAATTCTTCCCTCTCCTTTCTCTCACGTTTTCCTCCTCCTCCCTCATTTCTTCCTACCTCATGTCTTATCTCTGCCATCCTCCTCTCTTATCGCCTTCCCCTTCACATACCTCTCCCTTCGTTCTTTATCGCCCTCACCTTCATCATACCTCTCCCTTCCTTCTCCTTTATCGCCTTCCCCTTCACCGTACCTCTCCCTTCCTTTTCCCTTATCTCCGTCCCTTCCTTCACACGTCTTTCCTCCTCCTTCCCAGTCCAGAAACCTTACACGCACATATTTTTCTCCATTTCTCTTTCCCCTTCCTATGAACGACACATCTTCCTCTTCTCTCCTCTCCTCCTTCCTTCCACTCCATCTTTTTCGTATACTGTAGTCACTCCAATTTTCTATCTTTCTCCAACTTCTTATCCAAATATCTCTTCCACATATATTCCTTCCCTATTTCCTCCCATCAAAGCAAGGGTAGTGTTTCTTCTTAAAATTATCGGGTTTCTTATCTGTTTGTCACTACTGCCTTTGAGTCTGTCAGGTATAATTCCACATTATCCTTCCATTTCATTTCCTTACACCCTTCCAGGTTGTTTCATGTCACATTCCTATACATCATGCACATATCACAGTCATCATCGTCAGTATCTCTCTCTCTCTGTCCCCCTGTCTCTCTCTCTTCCTGTCTCTCTCTCTCTCTCTCTCTCGCTCGCTCGCTCATCATCTTACTCGCCAACATCATCATCACTTTGCTTCCAACAATCGCTCATCATCATTTACCCTTTCCTTGCACTCTTCGTCTTTCATTACCTTTCCTGTCACCTAGCCGTTGTATCCACCTTCATGAGGTGGCACTGGTATGACAGGGCTGTAGAGCTGCCTGGTTACAGAACGTCCCTCAGTCCTCTCCCCTGCCCCCACCCCCAAAAAAGAGGTTGATGGGCAGCAGAAGAAGGGTAATTTCATTCTGGAGTCCACCGGATCACGTTTCTGATGATCCTGGGGGTACAACAACAACTGCTACTACTACTCCTACTTTTTTTACGACGAAAAAGTATAGGCCACCTCCATTCATTGGGGAATTATACTGTGAAGATCCAAGCCAACCTTCCTAATACACTTCACCATTAGGAGTTGTAATGTGAAGGTTAATACTAACTCTTATATTACAATCCGCTGGCCCCAAGCAAGCCAACAGCTGTGGTTACCAACCATCTACTATTACTATTATTATTTTATTTTATATTATTAACATTACAGTGTAAATAAAGACATTAAACTATTGGAGTCGCTGGTCTATGCGACTCTCGACCACTGTAGTAGCTTCGTAATCCATACCCACTATAGAGACAGGCCGTATGGCTGATGATCTTGTGCCCCTGAGACACATTAGTGCAGACCTCAAGAGGGAGAATGACAGTCTACATCTCATCCAGGCCATAACAGAACTCTGCGGTTGACGTTTCTTCTCAGAAAGAACCTCTGCCAGTCTCTCTCACCACCTCTGGACCAATCCCACCTGATGTTGTGAACACAAGGGGAGTGAATCGACCGTGGTCCACATGTTGGATCCTTTCTTGATAGTTTTTTTTTTTTTCTTGTTCATTCCTTTTGTGTTCGAGGGACAGTTCACGATGACATGCTGCCATGGGATCGAATATCCTGATGTCAAAGAACGCCCTCTGCTCACGTGTCCAGAAACCTCGAGCACTGACATCCACTCTTGCATCATTTGATGTGTTTGCTGTTCTGTGGGTGAAGTGCTAACTGTCCAGGGGTAGCAGAGCTGGCTCAATCGTGACATCATGGCATATTTCCTGCAGCATTTTGGCAGTGAGGTCGCGTACTTCATCGTGTCGGATGCAAACAAAGCCTCCCTTCTTGCATACCATTGCATGGTTTGCATCAAAGGCAGTGCCACAGGCACAGTGTTGAGGTAGGTTCTCTATTGGCCACACATATCTCAAGGCTATGGCGTCAATAAATTCTTGTTTGTTGAAGTGGAAGCCTTTTGCCTTGAGAGGCAGGGTTGTGAGCCAGTTCGATGCCCCAACCTCCTGTGCAATTTCAACTCTTCTGCACTGGTCTGGTGTTAGATGTTCGATTATGTGCTGCAGCTGGTCTTTTTGTCTTGCTTCATGCTCCTTGCTTATCTGTGTCTTTATGTCTTACTGCCTTTGGTGGTCGATTTCACTCGTCTCAAGCTGGGTTCAAATCTTCTGTGACAAGGATTCGGTGAGCCTGAGTGAATTTCTGTGTTCATAGCTTGCCACGGCTACTGGATTTATAATGCCAAGGCCTCCCATCCTGGGTGGTAGTGCTAGAAGGTCCCTCTTCTGGTGTGGGGATGTGGCCATTGGTTAGAGATGGGAGGAATGAATCCCTGATAGCATCCTCCAGTGGCTGTAGCAGCAA
>NC_136980.1:29641115-29751115 GCF_032717465.1 Coenobita brevimanus
ACGCAACAGACTACGAGTACTGTATCTTCCTTAATTAGTCATTAAATTTGTAATTAGCAAGTACATATAACACACAAATGAAATAAAACGAAAGCATTCTGGGGCAGTCTACTCCTAGAGGAGGTTGAGTCTGTAACGCCAGTCAGAGCAGGGCAGTTACTCCCGGGGTGGATGGAAAGCTGATGACAGGGAGAGCTGGAGCTCCCGTTTCATCAGCCTTCAGGACTAGTTCCTGACCATCCCCCTTTGCTGAACTTTTCCAGTGTCTCAGTAACACAGAGAGTAGGCCAGCATGCTCTCCAGTACAAATTTCTCTAAGTATTTACACCAAACTACATGCACAATACACACTGCACTTCCTTTCCAAAATTCAAAAAAATCATGGCTACTCAACACTCAGCCTCGGAGTCCGCAGAGAGGGGGAACATAAATGCCTCCACTTTCCGCCCCTCTCCCGGTGATGACTTGAGCTGCCTGGAACCACTGTCTGACTCACTTCTTTTTCAATTCTGCAACATTCGCAGCCTTTCCTCTAACTTTCGCTCTGTTTAACACCACCTCTCCTCCTCTAAACCACACCTTCTCTTTCTAACTGAGACTCAGCAGTCTGAAGCAACTGACAGCAAACCCTTTTCTGTATCCTCCTACTTTCTTTATACTCAATTCAAAGCCAAAGGTGGATGTTGTGTGTATATACGCAACGACTTATCTTGCTCTCGTGTTCCAGAACTCGATTCTTCTGAATTCTCTACATTCTGGCTTCGGCTTTCCTGTCATTCTCTGACTAAATATATCTGTGCTGTTTACTTATCCCCTAATTCTACTGACTATCAAAAATTCTTTGACTATCTTACTTCTACGATGGAACACTTTCTATCCATTTCTCCTTTCTCTGAAATCTCCATTTTAGGTGATTTCAATGTTCTCCACCACCTTTGGCTCTCCTCTCCTTTCACTGATCCACCTGGTGAACAAGCCAACATCTTTTCTATCCTTAATGACCTAGAAAAGCTTATACAGTACCCTACCCGTATCCCAGACCGCCTTGGAAAGAGCTCCAACATACCTGACCTCTTCCTTACAACTAATCCTTCTGCTTACACTGTTAATCTTTTCTCTCCGTTGGGCTCCTCTGATCACAACCTTATCACCTTAACCTGTCCTATCACTCTGGTACAGCCTGTGGACCCTCCAAAGAAACGTTGTCTGTGGCATTTTGGAGCTGCAGATTGGGAGGCCCTCAGGCAGTACTTCTTTGATTTTCCATGGAATGCTTTTTGCTTCCATGGTCTGGAGCCATCTGAGTGTGCCTTATGCATTATGGAGGTTATTCTTTCGGAGCATGGAAGCATACATTCCTTTTCTCGTATCCCTTGTCTAACGCAAGATAGCCTTGGTTTAATGACGTTTGTTCTAATGCTGTCCGCAACAAGGAGAGGGCCTATAAAAGGTACCGGAGCCAACCCACCCATGAATCACATCATCTTTACGATTCCGCCCGGAATCGTGCTATGGCTGTTCTTCGCTCTGCTAAAAATAATTTCATTCGTACTAAATGCTCTCAACTCTCTAACTCGAATTCTTCTCACTCCTTCTGGCACCTTGCCAATAACCTTTCTAACAACTTTACCTCATCATCCTTCCCTCTTCTTTTCTACTCTGATGGTTCTGTAGCTATTTCTTCTACTGATAAAGCAGATCTCTTCGCTCAGACTTTCTCCTCCAACTCCACCTTAGATGATTCCGGTGCGTTCCTCCATCACTTCCCCCCTCTGACTTCCTCATGGCTGACATTAAAATTTCTTCAGTTGATGTATGTTCTGCCATCACTGGCCTCAATACTAACAAGGCATATGGGCCTGGTGGAATCCCTCCAGTTGTTCTCAAGAACTGTGCTTCTGTGCTTACACCCTGCCTAGGTAAACTCTTTCGCCTTTGTCTGTCAACTTGTACCTTTCCTTCTTGCTGGAAGTTTGCTCCCATTCAGCCAGTCCCAACGAAGGGTGACCATTCCCAACCCTCTAACTATCGTCCAATTGCTTTAACATCCTGTATTTCAAAAGTTATCGAGTCACTTCTTAATAGAACTATTTTTCCTATCACAACCTGCTTTCTGATGGTCAGTACGGGTTCCATTGGGGACGCTCCACTGGCGATCTTCTCACCCTATCTTTCAGACTCCTGGTCATCCTCCTTTCGGGACTTTGGCGAAAGCTTTGCCTTTGCGCTTGACATCTCAAAGGCTTTCGGTCGAGTCTGGCATAAAGCTTTAATTTCCAAACTGCCCTCTTACGGTTTCTATCCTTCTATCTGTGCCTTCAACTCTAGGTTCCTTTCTGGTCGTTCTGTTGCCACTGTTGTAGACGGCCATCGTTCTTCTCCTAGATTTATCAACAGTGGTGTTCCTCAGGGCTCTGTCCTATCACCAACTCTCTTCCTTTTATTCATTAATGACCTTCTAAGCTGTACATCTAACCCTATCCACTTATATGCTGATGACTCCACCCTTCACCTTTCCATTCGGTTCCCACAACGTCCATCTCAACAAACATGGGATGAGTCTATGGCACACCTAATGTCTGACTTGGCTTGTATCTCTGACTGGGGTAAAAATAATCTGGTCGTTATAATGCATCTAAGACTCAGTTCTTACACCTATCAACCTGACAATATCTTGCACGGGTATACCCACTAATGTTTAACAATATTCAGCTTAGTCCTGCATCATCCTTGAACATGCTTGGGGTTTCATTTACTCGCGACCCATCTTGGAGAGATCGTGTTACATCTCCTGTAAAATCTGCTTCCAAGAGATTAGATGTGCTAAGCCGACTCCATTCCTTCTTTACCCCTGCACAAATGTTGACTCTATACAGGGGTTTTATCCACCCCTGTGTGGAGTACAGCTCTCATGTGTGGGGAGGCTTCCAACATACAGGTCTTCTCCATAGGATGGAGTCAAAGGCTTTTCGTCTCATTAACTCTCCTGCTCTTACTGACTCTCTTCAACCCCTCTCTCTTCGCCGCACTGTTCCACCTTTATCTCTTTTCTATCGCTACTTCAATGGTCACTGCTCCTCTGAACTGTCTGCATGCATTCCTCCATCTTTACGACGGGCGCCTAGCACCCGTCTAGCAGCAAACTCTCATCCCTTTTCTGTCCAACTCTCTAATGCAAGAGTTAACCGTTACTCCCAGTCCTTCATTTATGCAACATGTCAACTCTGGAATTGTCTCCCTCTGTCTGTAGTTCCTGCTTCCTATGATCTCCAGTCTTTCAAACGCAGTGTGTCCAGGCATCTCGAAATGATCGGATCTTGAATTTGGCTCTCACTTGTGTTTTGTTTTTCTCTTGGAGGGAACTATTATTGTGGGCTCATGGCCTTTGGTTCCTTCTTCCTCGCATAAAAAAAAAAAAAAAAAAAAAATGATAATCCCGTCAAAATGCTGTATGTTGTTGGATAAGTTGCCAGCAAAATAATTTGAAGACAATTTGCAAAACTCTACGGAATTCAGTCACCGCGTTTTGCAAAAAGTCAATCTATATATAAAATGGGACAAAAACATTCGAAGTTCGAATGCTAAGCACTCGTCATAATATGTTTTTGGTTAAGGTACAAGCTACCTACAAAACAAATTTGAAGACGAGTTATTGGCAACACACACACACACACACACACACACACACACACACACACACACACACACACACACACACGCACAAAGAGAGGTGACAAAGACGTAAGGTAATTCAGTTTCTCAAATAGGGCAATTGATCAGTGGAGTGCACTACCGAATGAAATAGTTTGTGCCAAAACTATTCATAATTTTAAGGATATGTATGATGAAAATTATTTAATACACGGGAGTGTACGAGCATTACTCATTCCTGTAAAGATACAATTAGGTAAGGTAAGGAACGAACGCACACACGCACACACACACACACACACACACACACACACACACCGACAAGAACTATATTGCTAGAGGTGGACGAAAAAAATCGCAAAACTCTGCGGAATTCAGTCAAAGCGTTTCACAAAAAGCCAATCCATATGACAAAAATATATGGCAGCTGGCATTCTATAGTCTTTGATCAAATCCTAACGAAATGTAATAGACTTCTGCCCAATCTCATGGTTGATAATTACAGAAACTTTAGTGAAAATTCGTCATAACTTTTAGAGATATTTTGGCATCACACACACACACACACACACACACACACACACACACACACACACACACACACACACACACACACACACACACACACTCACACAGAAAAACTGTATCGCCTCGCCTTGTTAAAGGCGGACGATAATAATACCTGCAATATAAGGCACAGCAGTCAATGACAGTAAACACAATCATGTTATAACAGTTGCCACACAAGTCACAATGACACAGCACTTACATTAAAAACACCTACAAGCACTACAAGCATAACTCTCAGCACAATAACCACAAAAACTACTATAATAACAAGAAATATGACCACATCGACAAATGCCATATTCCCACTTAAATCTCGAGCAACAGAAACCACAATTTCAACAGGTACTATCGCAGCTGCTACGCTCAAGATTGCTCTCGGGCTTAGGTAGTTGTTTCATTATGGTATCCTGTACAGCCTTTACTGCAGAACTTATTACCACAACAACCACGACCACAGCAACTGCCACCAGCAACCATTACAACAATAACTAGTACCACAAAAACCACTGCCACAACAACCATTACCATGACAACCATAATCATAACTATTACTACCATCGCAACATCCGCCATTGCAATAACCAGAATAATATCATTACCACAACAACAACAACAACCATTACAGCACTTACTCTAACAACCACGATCACATTACGAGATCTGTTTAGAAAGTATCCGACCTTAGGCTCTAAAAATAAATAAATAAATAAATAGCTAACGTGTTGAGCTAGGACACTAATCTCCCTCAAAGTAGGTCCCTTCTGACTTGACACACGTAGCCCAGCGTTCTTACCACTGCCTGAAACATTTTTCAAAGTCGGTTTTCTGTATTTCCTGCAGGTGTTTCATCGCATACGTCATGATCTCTTCTCTCGGGTTAACGTTGCTCAAGACATGTTGGAGTGTGGAAATCGCGATCCAGACTTTCTGAAAACTGTTATCACTGGAGACGAGACTTGGTTGTATGAGCGCGACCCAGAAACCAAAGCACACAGTCGTCCCAGAGGATGCATGCAGGGTCCTTTCAGGCAAAAAAACCACGACAGGTCCCCAGCAAGGCGAAATGCACTCTCATGTTGACAGTTCTTTTTCGCCTCCAGTTGTTTTGTGCATTACAAATACGTCGAAGTAGTAATGTCTGATGACAGACGTGTCATCAGACATTACTACCTCGACGTTATCCGTCGTCTTCATGACGCAGTTCGTCAGAAAAGACGAAAGCGGCAAGTTGGAAGCTGCACCATGAAAATGCCCCTGCTCATTCTTCTCAACTGATTTAGGAATTTTTGGCCAAGTACAACATCCCGCAGGTGCGGCAGACTCCCTACTCACCAGACATAGCTCCTTGCGACTTTTGGTTATTCCCCGAGCTCAAAGCTCTGCTGAAGGCTTCCCGAGATGAGACGAGAGAAGAGATCATGATGAATGCGACGAAGCAACCGCAGGAGATACCGAAAACCGACTTTGAAAAATGTTTTAGGCAGTGGAAAGAACGCTGAGCTAGTGTGTCGAGTCAGAAGAGGCCTACTTAGAAGGGGGTTAGTGCCTTAGCTCAACAGCTTAGCTATTTATTTTATTATATTCTGAAGTTGGGTACTTTCTGAACAGACAACGTACTGTAAGAGCAACAACTTGTCATAACAACGAAATTACAACATGCAAAAGCAGAATCGCATATCATCCACAATATTTACAACCACGAAATCACAAACACAGCAATCACCCACAACCAAAACAACTACAAACGAAAATATTACACCCAACACAAAACACACACAGTACCCTTAGCAGCTGTGGCAATCAGACACAATAAACACAATCATAACAGCTTACAAGAAGGACCACAACGACTCATTATAACCGTGACTAAAGTAAGCATAACATGCAACTAAATGAAGCACCACCATATATCCACGATTATAACAACCAACCATAATACTCACCGTTGCACCAAACAGCAATAACAACCACAATGGAACACACACACACACACACACACACACACACACACACACACACACACACACACACACACACACACAGAAAAACAAGGTGTACCTATATTATTTACAGCCAAACACGCAAATGAGCATAATACCCTACAACACTCTTCAGTGCTAAATAAGAGCACAGGTACACTCACAGAGGCAGTAATCTGACCAGAAGTTTCTACCGTTATGGAAGCCGCAATAATATCAGTCATTATGTCAGCCGATACATTCTAGACATTTATCATACAGTCGTAATCACATCATTATCAGACATAATTACAACTACAGTCACGGCAAAACCCAGATAACAAGCTGGACTTATCACCACGGCAACGAGCACTAACAATATATTAAACCACAACAATAATCACTACAGAATACTTTTATTCTGACCTCCACCACAACCTCAACCACAAGAGCAACCACATAATCAATATTACTTCATCCACCACCACCACACCAACAACAAGATGCAATGACAAGGCACAGCAAACCCGTCCCCGGTAGTCGTATTAGTGCTGACGAATAAACACAACAGGATAATCTAGTCAAAGATGTCACATATCAAATAAGGAGTTAATTAGGTGAAAACTGACGATTTTATGCCCGAACTAGACATTGATCCCCCTACTTCTTACTGGGGAATGACCCCCCTGATATAATGAGGCATGTTATAAGATGCAGATTTGAAAGACGCACCTTTAGGTTTTTGTTTCATGTCGATATGACGAATATGGAAGGAGTTATGGCGAAAGGAACGATTTTTTACTTCTCTTTTTTACATATTTTGAGGCCTTGGCCCAATTTGGCCCAAAATTTAACCAGGTGATCAAAAAGCCATAGCCCATCAACCCTGTGATTTTAGTCAAAATCGCACTTGTAATTTTCGCGTAATGTTGTTAACTGACAGACAGACAAATAGAAAAATCGAGTGAAAATAATACCCGTACCCGAGCACCTCCGGGGTGGGACCTGGTAAGAATCAACAACCAAATAATGTCACTGCATTCACCATCACAACAGCAATCACAGCAGCAAACAAAACTGTCACAAAAATAAACACTATCACAACAATCACTACAGGAGAAACTGCTATTCCCACTACCACCTCCATTGCAAACCCATCCACCATAACAAGTACCACAGCAACCACCACCACCACAATAACTACATTCACAACAACAATGACTAAGACACTCAGCATCATAGCAACCATCTCACAAAGAGGTGTGTCTGACGGGTCATAATACTGTGCTGGTATTCCTGATAACGAAGTTCGAATCCTAGTGCTTCCATGGGAACTATAACTGGCATAAGGTTGACTAGTAACTACAGTGAATTTTTAACGATGGTCCTGAGTCTATTCAGCTCATCTGGTGGTCAAATGTAGCCAGACTGGATGGTTAATTTGACTCCTAAACAAGGCGACTCAATCCTGCCTCACAACTACCTAACAACATTGGCTTTAATGCCACCTTATGAGAGTGGACCAGTTCAGTCAGGCAAATATTAAAAAGACTTTAATTTAACTGCTCTACTGTAAGCCCATTGCCACGCCATAAAAACACTTTGGCGGTTGGCTGGTAATTATAATTACCATCCAAGCGCCAGGGTCTCCACCACATACCACCTGGAGACCAGTAAAGGCCATCTGTTGCTACACAATGGAAGCAAAGACTCCTGGGCTGCAGGGAACGGACTGGCTAGTCTATACTCATGGATTGTTGCATTAAAAAACCACCTCCATATCAGTCACCATCACACCAACCACAACATTCAAACAGCATCACCACAACATCCACCACCACATCAAGAAACAACACAGCAACCATCAACAGTGATTATTTCAACTACAAACATTAGCAAAGGAAACCATGTCCATGGTACTCACCACCACCGAAACCATCACAGCTACAACCACCAACACTACCACCACATCACAACAGGAACCATCATCACAACCACCACATCACAACAACAACCACCACCACAACCACCACCACCATCACCACAACAGCATAGACCTCGTAGTCAAGTGATTACAAGTATTTTTCATAATACCTTTAATTGCAAAGGAGATAACTGTAAGGTAACAATATTATGCCGTGTTAATAGTCCTACATTAGACTGAATCATCTTACCCTTCTCGCCTGTTGTGGGGAAAAATATGATTATGTGATTATGACAGTAATCCTCGCTACCTTCAAACTGTCATGATCTGCTCAGGAAGGACTCTCTTTGGGTTTTATCCTTCCTACCTCCAGACGACTTTTCACCCTAAGCCTCCTAAGGTGGAATTTCGTGGCGCAAGGACTAAATTTTCTATTGGTCCTTTCTCTACGAGGTTGATTTTTCTGCGTTATGCCCGTTGGTGATTCTACTTTTGTGTCTTCTTGTATTTATCCCTAAATTCCATCCATCCAAAGCATTAAGAGGGTAGTAAGTGATGATGATGATGATGATGATGATGATGATGATGATGATGATTGATGGTTATCATGATGATAATGGTTTTCGTTACCACCAAGCGATTGCATACGGCTGAGCAAAGGCCTTCTCTTATTGTTATTTTTCTGTAAACGATTATAACCCACTGAGGAAGGATCCTTGCCTTATATATTTCACCAATTTCCAGATATTCATTTTCAGTAAAGGAAAAACCTGTGCTACTGCAGGTGATAGAAATAATCTCTATTCATCCTTTCCCTTTTACGGTTCCCTATCCTATTCACACTGTACTATACTGCCTTTAACACGGTCCAGATTTTAGTTTTTTGCTGCTTATTCCTTGTAGATTTGTGGCAGAAACAAAAGACACCTACAGCTCTACATCCTTTTCATTGCATTTCCTCGTGACTAGCACATTCTAGTATTAATCTACTGTATTGTTACATCTCAGATTTCAAAGAGAGATGGATTTTTTTTTGCCAAGGTAGAATGAAAAACCTTTGTGTCATCGTTTTATTCAGCCCAGGAGAGGTTCCTCATAGTGAAGGATTTAGAAACGATTCCCATCAAATTTTTCGTCACGATGAAGTTTATGTTTTATTGTAATGTGAAAGGTTTACTTTACTGCATCCCTGCTTCTTCTGATGATCCTACACACTCCATATGGTCGTGGGGAAAGAGTTATAATGATGATGATGATGATGATAATAATAATGATGATGCTTGCCACATCCATCCGATTATATTCAGCTCAGAAAGTACATTCCCGTAGTAAAGGCTTAATTAAATCCAGGTATCGCGATGGAGGACAAAGCAAAAGGCAAGATTGAACACTTCATGTGATGGTTGTGGTGGTGGTGGTGGCAATACCCTTCCGTCAGTGGCATCGTTTCAACAATAGCACCATCACCACGAACATAACAGAGAAACAACAGTCACCGGCACAGCAATAACACTATTATAACACTGCCTCTCTCCCACCCGTGCAATTGGGCCTGTCACTGTGCCAACAGCCGACACGCACTACCCTCACATCCCAACACCAGGCCCGGAGATCTGGTCAGTGGGTGGCGGGGTTGGTCACAGTTATAAAGGACCATAGCCAATTTCTACGGTAATCTATTTTACGCAACAGGAAAGGTTTAATTTTGAGTATTTTTCACTTTAGTGTATTAATATTGGTTGTGAAATGTTTGGTAGATGTATGAATGAAGCTGAAATTTTAAAGAAATAATATAATATTGAACTTAAGTCCACGAATGTTTATAAATATGAACCCTAGTCAGTGGGTGGTGTAGGCGTTGATGTTGAATGGATCAACGAATTTACTTGCCTCGGTGCAGCAGCTGAATTGGAGAGTAGTGAGGCTCAAGGCAGAAAAGTGGTCTGTGCTACGAAGGCCTTGATAAAAAACAGAGGAATGAGTAATGATGCTGCGTAAGGTGTGTTGAGAATGCTACGTGAGGTGTGTTAGGAATGAGTAAGGATTTTGCGTGAGGAGTGTTAGGAATGGGTAAGGGTGCTGCGTGAGATGTGGTAGAAATAAGTAAAGGTGCTGCGTGGGGTGTGTTAGGAATAAGTAGGGATACTGTATGCGATGTGTTAGTGCCCACAATATCGTGTGAGTGTCAGCCGTGGGCATAGCACAAGTCTGAGAAGTCAATTACAAACAGCGAAAATGGAACTCTTACGCAATACATGAGGATGGCGTAGACTGAATATGATAATAATAATAATAATAATAATAATATATATATATATATATATATATATATATATATATATATATATATATATATATATATATATATATATATATATATATATGTATATTGCAATGGATATGCTTGGGAGGGTGATTTAAGATGTAAGGAGGTACGGTAGGCAAGTAAAATGGTAGTTAAGCATGACAAAATAAATGCTTTGTGCAAAAGCGTGGTACGATGGTTGAAGCTAAGGCGTTGACAAGAAATTGATGGATGGAGTAGCATGAAGATGGACATAACAAGGAGTGCTCTTATTTTTAATTAGTGACTAACAAAATGACTTCATCCCAGAGGCATATATGTGAAACCCATAAGAAATTAAATAAGCAGAAAAAGTAAAATGGTCTTTGTTTCTTTAAATGGAGCCAGGATTTAAAGAGGCTGAACGACGAGTGACAGACTGTGTCGTCCATTTCACTGAGCACATCATTTGAGAGTTCCATTACCTTTGGGCTTCATGATGCTTTGTTTCTCGTTCCTGCCTCACCCCATCTCTTTGGTGGGATGTAGAGTTTGAATGATAATGGTGGTGGTGGTAATCTAGGTGACGATGATGGTGATGATGATGATGATGATGATGACACATTTAACCACTTGTAATCTACCGTGATTTACCAAGCATGAAGGAGGTCAAAGTAAGTTCTCACCATCCATAAAAATTCTAGCTTTCCTATGACACTGTTTAAAAATTTTCATGCATTTTAACGACAAACTGTTTATTCAGCGGAGGAAAATGCTGTCTATTGATTTGTCGCCCAACCCATTAATACCCATCAGGGGAATAACGATCTTGGGCTGGGCTATTAACTCTTGATATGCTAATATCAAAGTAGTGTCAAAAAATTGGAAAAAAAAAAAAACAGATTAGGGGAAAACACAGGTCTTTTTCTCTAATCACGCGGCCGTATCCCTTCGCGTGTTATAGCGGCGCTGATCTGGTAAAAATAAATAATAAATCAATAAATCATGTGATTATTGTTCATTAGGCTGGTAACTTTCCCTCCACCTTTCGCCTGGCAAAAGCCAACGCCTCCTTCATCGCCGTAACAATGGTCGTCTTCCGCTCTGCCTGCTGACGTAAATGGCCGATCATTATGGAAGGCAGTTGCCTCAATTGCCAGGCGCCGGGAAGCCGTAATTGAATTCCAGACTGCGCTACGAGTAGCTTGCCCGACAACACCTGGCCGCCCACTGCTGCCTTTTATCATAGTCAAGTCGACACGTTTATTAAGCCAAAAACATATTTACAATATAATTTGCATACAAAAATATAATGTTTGACAGGCTGAGCCTACTGAGAGTGGACGCTGTCCTTAAAGGCACCTGGTCAATTTGCACATTTGGATTTATTATTTACACTGGCTAAATGTTAGTTAATATACAACAATATCAATAGAGAAATTGAAATAATTATGGCAGAAGTAGTACGACAAAAATAGTAACTTAATAATGATAAAACGATAATGTGAATTAGTAATAATAATACTGATAATAATAATAATAATAATAATAATAATAATAATAATAATAATAATAATAAATAATAATTAGAGAATAAACATTTATAAGGGCCCAATAATTTATAAATTTATACCTACCATCAGAGTATTAGTAATGATTTAATTAAACAACCAAATTCTCAAAAATATTGAACAATGTGTCAGATTATGTGACAGAAACTTTACAGGAAGGTTTATTTTAAAGTATTAACACGGACAGAAGTAATGAACAAATATGGCAAACTACTACTACTACTACTACTACTACTACTAATAATAATAATATAGAAGAAAATCTACAAGTTAACCATGATGCAAGAGATAGTCTAGTAACGTTTTATTTACAATTACAGTAATGTTTTATAAAGTCCACTGAAATATGCAACCCGGAACACAAGCCGTACCGAGGTCTTACTCAAAGATTTATTGAAAATCATGAAACATTATGGGAGCCCCAACATTCCGCATACACCAGAAGGTGAGCTCTTTATCAGATATTTTTACAAAATTCCACATGACTCCAGCCCCCGATCGCACCCACAGGAGAATATTTAGTACCGAGACAAAAGATGAGATTTATATGCATATTTGAATCCAGATGCTTTGTTCTTTTCCCGAATATTACTCGGGATATTATTCCAGATCTTCACTCCTCGATACTTAATCTGAGATTAAAATTGTTTTGTGGTCATAAAAGAAATTTTTAGTATGCTCTGTCTTTCTTTCCTTCATTCTATCCTCGTCCTTCTGCCTGCGGGTGACTTTACACTCCCTCCTCTGTCTTTCTTTCCTTCATTCTTTTCTCTTCTTTCTGCCTGTGAGTGACTCTACAATGAGTGACAAGTCAGATGGTTTCCTGTACACCAGGAAACCCTTTACTACGCTGGGTGGTAACCATATAATCAAATTTTGGCGCCTGGTGGTTTAATGGGTAATTATGGCGCTCCAGTCGGAGTGAGCCGGTGAAGGTTTATATCCAAGGGATGGTAGGGGTTCTTGCTCCCGTAATGCCACTCAGGGATGAGTGAGGTTGGTCATTCTCATCTTAAATGTCAGGACCAACTTGCTTAGCCCCGAGCTCCTACGCTCCTCGTGGAGCAACAAAGGATTGGATGATGAAGATGAAGATGAAGCTACTATCTCGGAGATGAAACATATTACTGATATTAAATTAGAAGTGGTCATTATGATTGGTGTTGTTGAAAGACTTATACACAAACAAGGCTGAACAATGTAAGTTAATGTCATCCAGTCTTAAGACACCGAACTCTTTAAACGAGGGAGCAGCATGCTCATATCTTGGTAGTTTATCAATTCTTATTTCTCTCTTCTGCACGATGGATAAACGATTTAGTAACAGCTTCCCAGTGCCTCCCCCCACAGGAATGCAGTAAAATAGTAATGGGAATATTAACGAATAATTAAAAAAAAAGCTTCAATGTCTAGGTTGTTAGATTATCTCGAATAAGATATAAAACTCCACATGTTTACTGATTTTAGTTTGGAGATAACGAGTATGGAGCTGCCATGACAAACTCTCAGTTTGAACCCTCAAGAATTTTGCTCTACTCACACACTCAAGCTCCCGGTCACCAATACGGATACTTGGTTGGAGAGTTATTGTTTCTTTCCTATTAAATGCAATATAGTTGGGTTTATCTATACTGATTGTAAGTTTACTGGAAGATATCCAATTTTTTATACTTGCCAGGATGATATTAACAATATTTCTTAGTTCAATGAGGTTATGATGGCTAGCGTAAAAGGTGCTGTCATCAGGGAACAACACACATTTCATTTGCTGGCTAGCATTTATGATATCATTAATGTATAATAGGAATAAAAGAGGTCCTAAAACCGATCCCTGAAGAACCCCATACTCTACGGGCATATACCGGGACTAACAATGACTTATTCAACAAACTGTTTACTGTTTCCGATATACGACGAGAACCATTTGTTGGCTGCATCTTTTATTCCATAATTATCGAGCTTTTTCGTTAATATTTGATGGTTAACAATATCGAATGCCTTTGCCAGATCCAGAAACAAACCCATAGTAAACTTCCCATCATCAAAAGAACTGAGCACATCTTTGGTGAATGAAAGATGAGCCTTAAATCCAAAATTAGAATTTGTTATGATGTTATGATTGGTGCAAAAGCTGATCAACATAATATATACGAGTTTTTCTGTGATTACTAAGCGCTGACAGTATTGAAACTGGGCGACAGTTGTTTAAAATTCATCGATCACCGGATTTGAACATTGGGATAACTTTGGCTATTTTTAGTTCGTCTGGAAAAATTTCCATTGTGAAAAATAAATTACAGAGGAAATCTATAATAGGGACAATGGAGTTGATAGCATCTTTAATAATAAACATGGGAATATGGTCATATCCAGAACCCGTGTTTCGTAGATATTTCACTATATTTATTACCTCAATTTCCGCAGTCTACGATAAGGTGAAATTATTTCCTTGCCTGTTATGTAAGAAAGATTCGAAATTTGACTGTGATTCGTTCATTTTCTTAACAAGATTTTTACCAACATTAACAAATAACTATTAAAACTTCTTCTATGTCTTTAGGCTCTGTTATTTCTTTGTGTTTACTAGATCAACACGGTTTTTACACTGCTGAGCCTGAGTTTTGTTTATAATGGTGTTAATTACGTCCATGGTTTTCCTACTGTTTCCTGTACTTTCCTTTATCGTGCCTTTTAAGTAGTTTGACGTGGCCTGTTTTATTTTGACAGTTATTTGATTCCGCAAATTACGATACGCTTCACCATACGTGATTGTTTTCTTCTGATTTTTTCTTTGCAGTTTGTTTCTTTCCTTGTCATTGTTTTTATTTCTTCATTCATGTATGGTTTATCAAGATGTTTGCTTTAATCATTTTCTTCTTTACTGGGAAATTATTGATGTACAGTCATATGCTAAAGTCCTGTCGCCTCTCCTGCTTCACTGGTGAGAGTGAGATTCATAGATCCGAGAATGAGAGCTGGTGATAGAGAGCATTTTCCAGCCAACAGATGGCACACTACGGTGTGAGGTATGACAAGAGATGGGAAAGAGTAGAGGAAGAGAGATGTTTATCGGTGCACCAATATTTAAGGTGACCAGAGTCCCGCTTTTTGGACGTCTGTCCCGCTTTTTCAGCAAATTATCTTAAATGTCCCGCTTTTAGAAAATTACAATAGGATTAGATATAACATGACCTTCTTTAGTGAAATTATGATGAATTAGTAAAATTATGCGTAATCCTAACCAAATGAAATACCGAATTATTAATATAAAATCTATAATACTCACTAGCTGGTAACTTTGGTCGGCCCATCCACTGTACCGTAAGGTATGTTCGGAGTTCGTATGAGACGTTTGTGTTTGATAAGAAGCCTCAGGATGAGGTGTAGAGCAGCAGCAATCGCTGTCATTAACATTATATCTATCTATCTATCTATCTATCTATCTATCTATATATATATATATATATATATATATATATATATATATATATATATATATATATATAAACAAACACTCACACACACACACACAAGCACGCGCGTGCGTGAGTGTCCCGCTTTTAGCACCAATAATTCTGGTCACGTTACTAATATTGTTATTTGTGTTCGTGAATCACCAGGTTATTACCGTACCCTTGCTTACGTGTGAGAACATGCGATAATAGTATTTCGTAAATATAACAACAAAACTTAAACAATATAGGCCTAGGCCTTGTGTCCTGGAATGGGTGAATCTACGCTGAAGTGAAATTCGAAACAGACACTCCTGTCTGTCCGTCTATTTAAGTATCATATTATGCATCATACATTCTTACAAAGACTGTGCTATACGTAATGTAGTAATAAGTCGATCCGAGATATTAGTAGGTAACCAATAACGGGCCATATACTGATATGGACACTCTTTCCGTGATACCGCCATTTAATCGCCAGTATCCTACTTAACGATGGTGGTGTGATTTGTTCAGGACCATGAGATGCCCTCCAGGTTGCACGAGGTAGTGTGAGCAGGAACAAAACTAACCGAACCCAATGATATCCCAGCACCATAACAGGTAAGACCTGGTATGCAACTGTTTATAATGTTTTGGCACTATAGTATACCTTACCATATATCATGGTAATTATGCGTATGTTAATTTGTAATACATATATTGTTATATGTCATAAGTTTCTACACATTGTATAATGTCATTCTTTCTTATTATCATTTTTAACGACAGGCATACGTGTCAGACCTTTACATCATTGATGGTTTATTTGCCTTATTGCTGCGTTGGAAAATCATATAATCTCAAGCACTGCGAATGAGGTTATTATATTGTTTGTTCCAAGGTATGGCTACAGGAAGAGCTAATGCGATGAAGGTCGTATGCTGAACAATGAAGTAGCATTGGTCTTTGGAAGGGCGGAATGGCGACGAACAATACAGGGCATACTACAGGCTTGTCACAACGGACCGTTCAGCGGTGGATTAAGCGATACCAGGAAGAGGGTTCCCTGCATACCGAACCGTGATCAGGAAGGCCGCGGGTAACCACACCTCAGCAGGATGCTCTTGTCATTAGGACGGTACAAAATCAACCTTTAGCATCGGTAGCCCAGTTCGGTCGTGAACTGCAGTTCCGTTGCCACTCTTCAACATTATTACAGAGGGTCCGTGGAGCAAGATTCACTGCTATACCCCGGCCCATAAAGAAAAATCAATGCAGCAACACTTGGATTTGCCTTAATATATCTACAAGCTGAAGAATCATTATGGGAAAATGTTATTTTCAAAGATGAAAAGTATTTCACATCAGTGGAAGCACGAGCACAGCACTGTTGGAGACCACAAAAGACCTGATATCATGAACATCATATTCAAAAATGGGTAAGAGTGGAAGACTGGGTGTAAATTTCTGGGGATGGATGTGGGCAAATGGTCTAGGGGAGCTAGTAAAATTGGACGGAAAATTTACAGGCCCTGATTATATCAATATTCTGGAGAGTGTTATAGTACGCATAGTGAGATGCGTGGCTAGTCCGCAACCTATCGTGCTGGTGCATGGCAACAGCCCCATTCATACCAGCACGGTCGTTAAACTGCGGTTGGAGCAGCATCCGGAGGTTGAGGTAGTGAACTGGCCAGCAAAATGGTGTGAACTTAACCCTATTGAAAATTTATGGGCAATTATGGTTTGCGACTGGAACCTTGGCCAGCAACGAATTTATCATGCTATTGAGACGAAAGCCTATGAGGTGTGGGAATCGATACGCCGTCGCCCTAGTATACAGTATGTAGGAATCTTGCAAAGTACATAGCCTAAACGGTTACGCGAAGTTCTTGACGCAAATAGTGGCTGGACATCTCATTGAGGATAATGTGTAAATTATCAACAAATCGATTGACGATACTGTTAGTTATTAAGATATTTTGTATGCCTAGTGATATTTCTGTTAGACGCCATATTGGATTTGCGTCAGTAGCCTGCAGTAGACTACAGTTACTTTTTCTAGAAAATGTAATATGATATACAGAATGAATAAAAGCAAAAGTGTAAGCTTAATACTGCTTATACCTTTTTTACACTAAGAATATATTTATAGAAATATTATAAATTATTTGCTAATGTATTCATATTCCCAGTGACTGAAATGAAGATAAATAACCACTCTACAACGGACAACTACTACAAACAAGTTAAAATTACCGACAACAATGTAAAGCCTACATTTTTTACGATGCCACTGGTGAATACACACAAATATACAAACATCGGTTACACTACTCCTGTTACCCCGTGATCATTATCGAGAGCTGACGATTTATACTAGCTTCAGTGATGTCAGGACAGATACAGCTTAAGTAAATAAATTATAACATTAATGTTCGTCTTGTGACGGCACAACAGCAGTAACAAATAACTTTAATTGTATATACCATGGAAGCTCTAAGTATGATTCCCAATATATAAATTATGGTGTAACTCGGTGTAACGGTGACTGTTACAAGAATGGTTGGTGTCACACTGTTTACTTGATGAAAAAAAGAAGCATGCATTCCACAATATTCTATTCCCTCACCAGTCTCCGCACTATACCCTCGGCAACCCTATATTTCCTCCTCTCCCTCACCTGTCATACCTCACACCGTAGGGCGCCATCTGTTGGCGGGAAAATGCTCTCTATTAGCAGCTCTCATTATTGGATCTATTAATCTCACTCTCCCCAGTGAAGGAGGAGAGGCAACAGGACTTTAGCATGCGACTGTACATAGTAGACAATAGAAGACTAAAAATACAGTATCGGAGCTACAGGTCATTGGCAGCAAAAACAAGGTCCACGATACTTGCTGAAGTTTTTCCTTTAATCTGGTTATATTATGTGGATTAAAATCACTATATTTTACTGTAATTTGTTCATTTAGTGTATGTTCCGATAAATTCTTTACATTAAAAAGTGATGCAACAGGAAGATGGTCACAAGTTTTGCTGTAAATAATACTAGTTTTTATGCACACTCTATAATTATTCGTCCTAATATGGTGTTATTGTGGCGGATGTTAATGATACACGTGTTGGTTTGCTTATAGTATTATACCAGTGCTCTTGCATTTATGTGCTGTTCTAGTGTAACGTTTCACTTGGATTTTTTGCAGCTAACCAATTGATCATGTTATTTGCAGCTTAGGGAATGGAACCCAAGTTCTCCGAACGCAAGTCTGAAGTACACACACAGACACACGGCTACTGCTACAGTTTATTTTAGGTCTACCTCTGGCCAAAAAAAAAATTCTACGGAGATCCTATGCCCGGCTCCAGGAGCAACGTTTTTTGGTCAAAATGTGATCGCTCATTAAATATAGTAAAAGTTTTTCAATCGTGATGGGACCAACTTTTTTGTTACATCTGCGATTTTTTGGCGATTTTTTTGCCAATTTTGGTGCGATTTGAATGTGTAGTTTTGGCTGACCAAAACACACACACACACACACACACACACACACACACACACACACACACACACGGCACTGCTTTAGTATATTAATTATGTGAACAGCAGATAGATAGTAAGGCAGTTACTCGCGGATCACTTTCACTGTTGAGAAGATTAATATTAAAATCACCACAAATATAACAAAAATTATTTCGCTTATTTAATAATTATGTCCATTGTATTATTGAAATCAGTTAAAACTCCCTCATGTCAGTGTTGGGGTGTCTGTATATGACATCTATGGTTATGACATTCGAACCGTACCTCAAGTCAACGAAAAGTTTCAATGCTGTCTTTCTTAATTGTTAGGTCCATTCTTATGCTGTGTCGTACGTACACAGCAACCATTCAACTGCTTCACGTACAGTTTTTTTGTGAATAAATCATAGTTTAGAATCATAAATGTTTGGAATATAAATTTTTGATGTCATCATCTAGTCTCGCAAAATCCTGTGATATTATACTCTGGTCTATAAACTTGTCATAATGTAAAGGTAAACTTCCGATGTTATGGAACTTGAATGAAACTGCATCTCTAGAGAAATAATTGTTTTCATGCACATATGAGTCACTAAAATAATATCCAGGATCCTAAGTAGATATATAATTATCACCATTGAAAAGAAAAAAAAAACACGTCTGATCAAGTTTTGTCAAGGTAAATCGCCTTTCATATGTACGTAAGTCTTTGAGCAATGTGAATAATTCCGGATAATTCAAGCTGTGAAAAGGTAGACCAAACTCTTTCCTAGAATAGAAATGGGCAACTGGAGAGAGTCATTATGAACTTTATTTATATATACTTGACTTACTTCGCGTTTGTCTAGCAAATGTTCGTGAGCCTGGGCAGGTGTTGACCCCGCCAACAGCCCCCACCTCGTGCTCTCGCTGAGTCACGTCAGACCCACGCTCATCCCTCGCTCTGCTCTGGTCACTAGGGTCCATCGTTGCTAGATTCTCGCTTGTCGCTGATGAGGGAGACGATGACAGTGGGCCTGTTTCTGTCTGCTTCGGTGTTATTGGTTCCGGAAGAAGTGGAAGTTCTTGGAGTGTGTTGGTGCGTGGGGCTGACGTATCCTGTACTGTAGTAAGTTGTGATGGTGGCATCCTAGGTCCTAGTGACGGGGACGGTAGTAATGTACACTGGCGGTCAAAAGTTCTGTACTGATCCCAGGCGCAACACGAAACTCTACCAACTGAGGTTCAAACAACGGTGCTTCGGGAGGAGGGGGATGCGAGGTGCCGGGGTGGCAGGAGACAAGGTCAGAGGGAGGGATTCAGTGTCCAGATCCATGGGATGATAAGTAACCAGTCTTGCCATGATCTCAGTATGATTCACTGATATGGCTGGGCTGTGATATTGATGACTTGCAATAATATGAATATGGTCAAGAATTCCATGAGACTGAGAATACGTGACCGTCAGCCTTGGAACTCTCGTAGTGATTTTCAGCCTCTGCAGTTCAGTGGTGGAGGAAACGGACAGCACGAAGTGATGAGACTAAGCAGGATATATAATATCCCAGACTACTACTACCTTCGATCAAAATAAATAGCTCTGGTTATTTTGTTGTATTCCCCTGCATACCCATCCATTTCTCTTACATCTCGATCTCCATTCCACCCATTCTCACCCTTCCTGTCAACCTCCTACCTCTTTCCTCCCACTTCCCTACCTCTCTCCGCCCATTTTCGCTCTTCCTACCTACGTACTCCCTCCCCTGAGGGTCCATGGACCTCGTGTTTAGGTCCAGTGCCGTATGTGATCAAAAATACGGTGAGAGCCAACTTGTGATCTAAAAACCAGTAGTAGTGGAAAGTTTCACTTTACTACGTATACCACGACATTTATTGCATAAATATTATTTAGGGACAGTCTAACAAGCTTTATTCGTAGCCTCTTGATAATTTAAAAAAAAAAATCATTTTTCGAACCTTCCCTTATTCATTGCACGAATCTCTCTCTCTCTCTCTCTCTCTCTCTCTCTCTTGTGATCGGGAGGTCGCAAGTTCGAGCCTCGCCCGGGCTACCGTTCCCGGGAGGGGTAGCGCCCTCCTGTAACCCAGCGGGGCTATATGGCCAAAGTTGCATAGCTCGGGGAATTCATTTCTCCATTTCTCTGTCTCTGTCTCTGTTTGTCTCTCTCTCTCTCTCTCTCTCTTTCTGTATTATATATATATATATATATATATATATATATATATATATATATATATATATATATATATATATATATAATCATTATCATCCGGACCTTCATTCCCACCCTACGGCAGGGTGAGTAGCAGCAACGTTCAGACAGCCCAAGTCTGCCCAGTCCAATGGGATCCAATGGGACACACTTCCATTCAATCATAATTCAAGCCCCCGGAATCCTGACTCTACCCGATACGCCCAAAACATGCACCATATTCTGTAGCTTCACTTAAACTTATCCGATACGGTTACATATATATATATATATATATATATATATATATATATATATGAAGCCTCTGCCGTACAGTGGTAGAGTGTGCGTTTCGCACGCTGGTGGATGAGGGTTCGCCTCCCGCCAGAGTTGTAAAAACTTTGGGAATCGTTCACCATGCCACTTGCTACTTTGGTGGACATAATGGGTGCTGTGGTTGAACCAGTGTCGCATACTATAGTCGCGGCAGACGACTCTGAGGTTGTCATTATCGTACCCTGGCAACCTACCATTCAAATGTGCGTCCCATTTCGTGCATAACATGAGACGCAAGTGATTCGTGTATAATAATATTCGTGCATAATATATTCGTGCATGATAATATAATTCGTGTATAATATAATACGAAATCGGACACACTTTTGAACTGAAGGTTGCCAGGGTACGATAATAACAACCTCAGACTCTTGCGCCGCGACTATAGTATGCATGCACCCAATCGGCTTAAGGCGGGCCGAGTACACTTGGTTCACAGACTACACACACATCCAAAGCCACTACAACACTACAATACACTTACAAGCACTTCTCACCCTACATACAGTCTCTGCCAGACAGCCTAAGCCACTGGGTAGAGATACATTGGCTGTATCGTCCCTGCTTCGATAGGGATAGCCCGGTCCTGCATTGGACCTCAACGGCTGGTGATGATTAGAGAGAGAGAGAGAGAGAGAGACTTCTGACTCAATGCGAATTGTTTACTAAGCATTGCAAGTTATCATCGATGGCAAGAGTGTGCCAATGGCAAGAGGGTAAAACCCTAAAATTATGTAGTAATATGACATGAGTGATTGTTCGAAACAGAGAGAGAGAGAGAGAGAGGTTGTTTTGAATGTAGATGAAGGTGGCAGTGCAAGATGGTGTTACCAGTGTAATCGTGCAGTATAATCAACAGCGATCAATGAATAGTCTAAGATTACAATACCAACTATTTTATTATTTATATTCACTTTAGAAATAGATAGGCGCGGTAATACGATGGGTGAAGGGAAGAGTGCAAACGATCCTGGGCATTACCCTCCGTGGCCGTACCATCGGGATGTGGGAAGTGGGAAAATCATCAAATGAAATTACCCTCCTCACAGGTGTCTCTGTCAGGACTTTGAATCGATGAATTCCTTGGTGGCAAATGTAGAGCTCAGTGAAGACAAAGCCTCGCAGTGGAAGACCTAGGGTTCTCATTCGTCAAGATGTCGCCCGTATAGAGGACATGGTAAACTAGCAGTCAAAGTGTTTTGCAGCTCAAGTTACTCGGACTTTACAGCTTCCTTGCAATCAGCGGATGACGAGAAGACGCATTCACCACATGGCCATTTACTGTTACAGGACGGCCAAGAAATAAAAACTCTCTCAAGCCAATAAAGGGTGTAGACTAGGCTTTGCTTTACATTGTTATGGAGCAGACGTAGATTTTTTGAACAGTAATATTTATTGATGAGAAATACTTCACGTTGGTGGAAGAAGGGACTCTCCAAAGTGCTGGAGACCAATAAACACAGTATGAAATAAAAAATATAGAGAAAGGCAAAAGTGGGCGAGTGAACCTATCAAGTGAGGGATGGATGTGGGCCAATGGACCTGGCGAACTGACGAAAATAGAAGGAAGATTTACAGGGCAAAAATACATTGACGTGTTAGAAAACGTTTTATTGCCATCCGTGCGAAATACGGCAATCCCACTTCCTCATCTAATTAGACTTGTTCACGACATGAGCCCTGTGCATATGTGCACAGTGGTAAAGAATTGGTTAAATTATCACCCGGAAGTGGAAGTCCTCGATTGGCCCTCAAAGGGTTGTGATCTAAACCCAATCGAGATTTAATGGGCCATTATGTGCAAGGACTGGGACGTGGGTGAAGAAAAAAGTGTTCAAGCTGTAGAACGTAAAGTCCCTGAGGTTTGGGAGTCTGTGAGGAGCCGTCCAAATATTTGTCACAATTTAGTGGCATCCCTAGCCAGGAGAGTTGATGAAGTTGTTCAAGCCCAAAGTGGATGGACCTTGTATTGATGTGTTTGCATCATTTAAATGCTTGATGACTGTAATTTTCATCGATTCCCTGTGAGATACCTTTCATAATGAAAAGTAATACAGTATGTATTCCATATGTATATACTGTAGGCAATGATATACCAAAAGCCATGTTTATGTTAATATTACCCTTATGTTTCCTGGAGTTACCATAAAATTGTGTAATTATATATGAATGTGTTTGTCGCAATGCAGTCAAGAAGAGTTACTTGTATATGTAAGTAGTAATACTCCAAATCTATATCATAAATACACTAACTACGTTATTGTATCATTAATAGTTTTACTGGTATAAAAGCATTTGTTTAACCCATGTGTTTCAATTTCCTTTAAATTAAAATTTACCTATAAATTTTCTAACTTCATCCCAAGCACCTTCTCCCGAAACGACTGAAATGACCAGGCTTTTGCCATAAAGTGCTTCCATAGCTGAAGCGACTCAAAATATCTGTGGTATACTTGTAAGCGTAGTATGAATTATAACCTCATTAAAGACAGAAAAGTATGACCATAATATACAATGAGTAGTTTAATATCCAAAGATTACCGACGACTGGCCCCTCTACAAAGGAACCAGCGAATCACAGTTATACGAACGATGATTTAAAAAATGAAATAGGAACTAATTGCTTCTACGCTGCGAGGATTGAGAAAGACCATAGTACTAACCATGATTCTATAAATCACCTTATAAAAAATTATGTCTCGCGGAATATATAGTTACCTGTATATCATCATGTTCATATTTATTAATTTCATATAGCCTTATCAGTGAATCATATTGAGATCATGGCAATATTGGCTATTTATCATCCCATGGATCTGGACACTGAATCCCTCCCTCTGACCCCGTCTCCTGCCACCACGGCACCTCACATCCCCCTCCTCCTCAAGCACCGTTGTTCGAACGTCAGTTGGTAGAGATTCATGGTGTGCCTGGGATCAGGACAGAACTTTTGACCGCCAGTGTACAGTCGCCTTCACTTCTAAGTACTACACCCACTTGTGGCGCCTTGGTAGATGTGGCACCACCGTGTTTGTTTACATCGTCGTATTAAGACGCGAATGAGTTGGAGGAACTCCGGCATAGTGGTCAGATACTGACAGCTACGTTGCTATGATTTGTGTAGTGCTAATACTATATAAAAGATGTAATGTAATTGACCTTGTGCCTGTAATTCGAGCTTAATTTAAGGTGATGGTGCTGGGACCAATCAAGGAGTTGAATGCTTCGCAGTGGATGTTCAGGGATGCTATTGGTTCGAAGCAGGCCTTGATTTACTGAATGAGACGCGGGCCAAAATAAGACTTGTCTAGCGCAACATAAATTGGAGGATGAACATATTCATCCTATCTATCTACAAATCAGTCTCTATAGCTATATATATATCTACATTATATCTGTATCTATATATCTGTATATAACTCTCTCTCTCTCTCTCTCTCTCTCTCTCTCTCTCCCCATTCATACACACACACACACAGACACACACACACACACACACACACACACACACACACACACACACACACACACATATATATATATATATATATATATATATATATATATATATATATATATATATATATATATATGGAAATTATGATGCAGGAACAATGCCCGGAATGCAGTTTAGGTAAGACAAGGAAGTGAAGTAGCTAATGAAACTGTTCCACATTGGGAAAAAGTATAAGGGTTTTCTTAAGAGAGAAGAAAGAAGTTCTTGATAATGTGTTCTAACTTTTACCTGGTCGTGGTGTAGTGGATTGCTGCTTGACTCTCATCTGAGAGTCCCGGGTTCAATTCCCGGCATAGTGGTAATATATTGGAGGATCTTAAGAGAGCATTGCCGTATCGGCCTAGTCCTTCTGGGCTAGTGTCGTGAAATTCATAATATCTGAAAAACTTCCGCCACACAAAGCCTATCTCCCAGTATTTTTCTGTCTCATCGTTCTGCTTCTCTTTGTTGCGCTCTCCACCTGTGATTCTTATATCCATTTCACCAGTCCTACTATCCATGAATTCCACATTATCAGACCACTTCAGCACTCCTTGATCAGCTCTTACAGTAGCTACCAGACTACGCATCCCTCCATGTATCTCACTTTCATCTCTAACCCATTACACCACCATACTGTGTTATTGTGCTCAGACAATTCGGTTACAGCAAGCCATTTATACTAAGTATGCTATGTCATGAATCTAGTAAAAATCAAGCTATAAAACTATACTCAGGTATTTGTACACACTCAATTTCAGTACAATGTTCAGTTAACAGACTTGGATAGAATATTACATTATAGCACCACGCAACTGAAACAAAAGGCTTTCTCTTGTGTAGTGGTAAGCAATATCAGAAATGGCTGACAGATCAATAACCACAAGATGATTGAGCCCTGTCAGAGCGAGTGGAGTTCTGCTGTCACTCTAGTCCCTAAGCCAGGTGGGTCACAGCGGCTTTGCATCGACTACAGACGTGGTAATCAGATAACCAAAACAGACACTTACCCTCCCCCTCGCGTGGAAGATTGCATACACAAGATTGGAAAGGCTAGGTACATAAGTAAGTTTGATTTGTTAAAGGGATACTGGCAAGTACCTATGACTGAACGTGCTAGGGAGATCTCATGTTTTGTAACACTAAGAGAGACTTTTGCATGTTCTGTAATGCCATATGGGATGAAGAATGCACCAGCCACATTTCAGAAGCTCATGAATGTTGTAACAGAGGGTTTGGCAGGGTGTGTTGTTTATATTGATGATGTATTAATCTTCAGTGACAACTGGAACGATCACCTATGCCATGTCAGTAAATTTCTTGAGCGTTTGGTTCAGGCTAATCTTGTAGCTAATTTATCAAAGTGTGAGTTTGGTCAAGCTAAAGTTCAGCGCCTTGGGTACGTAATTGGTGATGGACACGTTGCACCACCAGCAGCTAAGGTTCAGGTTATAAGTGATCTTCCCAGACCTAAAACTAGGAAAGAGCTACAAAGATTTTTGGGAATGGTAGGTTATTACAGGAGATTTGTTCTTAACTTTTCAATTCTTGTATCACCACTTACAGACCTACTGAAAAAGGGAGTTAAATTTGTCTGGACCGATAACTGTGAATCCTCTTTCAGTAAACTTAAAGCTATCCTATTAAGTCAGCCAGTGCTCACTGCTCCAAATTTTGCTAAGCCTTTTAAGATGGCTGTTGATGCAAGTGATACAGGAGCTGGGGCTGTTTTGCTGCAAGAGGATGATCAGGGTATTGAACACCCTGTATCTTATTGCAGTAAGAAGTTCACTCCACCTCAAAAGAACTACTCAACTATTGAGAAAGAGCTTTAGGCCTTGATTTTGGGTTTACAGCATTTTTCATTTTATTTGTGTTCTGGTTTTGACCCCATAGTCATTTATACCGATCATAACCCACTGAAATTCCTTAGTAAGTTTAAAGATAAAAATCAGAGATTGACAAGATGGAGTCTACTTCTTCAGGAGTATTCATTAGACATACAACATGTCAAGGGGAAAGAAAGTGTTATTGCAGATTGCTTATCTAGACTTTAGACAGATTGTTTTAGAGTAATAAGAAATTTCCTTTGTAAATTTCTTTTTCTTTGTGGGGAGGTGTTACATAGCCTATGATTTCATCATCCTTTGTATAATTCTAATGTACAGTATGCTGCATGTTTGATCACGATTCGCCACGTGGCTTCCACAGTGACCAGGCTTGCGTGTTCTACCTCACTCCCCCCTTGTCCCCCTTATAGTAGAGTAAGTCGTTCTTTCTGTTGTTCAGAGCAGGATTGTCAACTCTTTGTCCCCTATGGCTTCATTTGCGCGTCCTTCTTACAAGTTGTATCAAGCTCTGCCGGTCCCTATATAATGAGCTCAGTCTCTGCATTAATTGCCACTTAGATCTACTCCTCATTTTGTTCACATCTCTGTCCTCCCCTGTACAGTTATTATTATTGAGAGTGCTCAGGAAGTCTCCAACCATCTAGCAGCTGCGTAATTTGAGTATAAGTGTTATTACATTTTTTCTTGTACTGTATAGCATAAGGTGTTAATTCGTAGTCCTAGTGAGGTTTTTGTGATTAATGTAAAGTTTTTACTGCCAGCCAGTAGTAATAATATTTTGTATCTGTAATAATATATCTTGCATTAACTGAGCATTATCCGGTTTTCTCATTATATCAGGGCTGACTTAGATAAATTTACTCTTGCTAATTTCGTGTTAATAGAGGCTATTGCAGTTAACCATATATTTAACCTGTTTTTTGCCATTACATTATCCTTATGAGTCCTGAATGTTTAGTTGTTAGTTTGGGCATTAAACTTTAACTTGTAATTTTACCTAACTCCTTTGTTTTGAACCTGGAACTTTGCGGAACAGTAGTGATTTTGGTGTTCTCACTTGAAGTGTTCATTATCTATCTCTGTTCCGTAACAATATATATATATATATATATATATATATATATATATATATATATATATATATATATATATATATATATATATATATATATATATATATATATATCCCCCTGGGGAAGGGGGGGCCCTCTGGGGAAGGGGGGGATAGAATACTTCCCCAGTATTCCCTGCTTGTCGTAAGAGGCGACTAAAAGGGACACTTTTATCTACATTCTTTTTGCTCTCTCTCTTTCCCTTGTACTTTGTCTGTCCAAACCCTCTGCATTTTACTTTCATTTAGTTAGTTTCCTCTCTCCAATGTCTGGTTCCTGCGAGCCACTGGCATTGGCTCCAAGGTAAAATATTTTTCTGCCTAAGAAATCTTGATGAACCCTGGTTGCGAAGCAATGGCCCTCAGTTCCGTACACCCTTTTAGGTAGGCAGGGGGTGCTAAGAATCCCACGGTGTTGAAATAAGTTTATAAATCCAAAAAGAACCTTAAGAATGGGAAACTGGAATGTTCGAACTCTCAATCAGGCCGGTAAAATGGAAGAGCTTATTTCAGTGTTCAAGGAATACAAGATGGATATTTGTGCTCTTACAGAAAAGAGGTTGCTTGGAGCTGATAAAATGAATTTGGAAGATGGTATTACTATGTTGGCTTCTGGCAGGTGTGATGGAAGTCATTACCAAGGAGTAGGCTTACTGCTTAGTAGAGATGCTTGTAAAGCAGTGCGAGTTTGAACCAATTAATGAGAGCCTGCTTTATGCTCGTTTAAAATCAGACCATGGTAATATCAGTATGGTTGTAGGGTACGCTCCAACAAATGAGGCTGCTGATGAAATGGAGGATGACTTTTATGAGAAGCTGCAGGATGTAGTGAATGGAGTGGCAAGACATGATGTGTTAGTTTGCACAGGTGATTTTAATGCGATTGTTGGCAGTAGTGGGGATGGCTTTGAAGATTGTATGGGTAAGGAAGGTGTTGGTATGAGAAACGAAAATGGGGTGAGATTTGGAAGCTTTTGTTTGGCAAATGACCTTATAATTGGTGGAACTATCTTTGAGCATAGAAAAATACATAAGACTACTTGGATTTCACCATGTGGTAAATATTGTAACCAGATTGACCACATTGCAATTAGCAGAAGGCATAGGAGTTATTTGCAAGATGTTTGCTTAAGGAGGGGGGCAGATATAGGTAGTGATCATTAACTTGCTGTCAAAGATTAAAATAAAACTTAAGAGAAACGTTAATGGTAATTGTACAGGAGGTAATAATTATGATTTTAATGAGCTGAGAAGTGATGAGAACACGAAGGAAAAGTTTCGGTGTGAATGTAGGAACAGGTTTCTAGTCCTGCAGACTTTGATGGAATCTGAAGACAATGATATTAATCAAATGTGGAGAGAGGTAAAAGAGGTTTTGCATGAGAGTGCTAAGGTTGCTATTAAGAAAAAGGGAAAAGCGAGGAGGAAAAAGTGGATGTCAGATGAAACATGGAATGCAATTCAGAAGAGGAAAGAGGCTAAATTAAGAGGTGAAGAACAACATGTTGATGGCCATGTAGTTGAAGTACTTAGAGCAAAGTACTGGAGTTAACATTCTGAAGTAAAAAGACTCGTTAGACGTGATAAGAGGAGGCTATGTGATGAAAAGGCAACAGAGACAGAAATTAAATTAAGTAAAAATGACGGTCAGAGCACAAGAGCAGCGTATCAGGCTATAAAGGAGTTAACTGGGACTGAAAAGAGAAGGAAGGAAATACCTGTACGAGATAGAATTGGTAATTTGATGACTAAAGATTTGGATATAAAAGGAAGATGGAAAGAGCACTTTGAATCTGTTCTAAATAGACCAATCCCAGCAGAAGAGGACATTTTGCCAGCCGAGAGAGATTTGCAGATAGAAACAGGGGATATAACCTTGGAAGAGGTAGCAAAATCTATAAAGGCGTTAAAGAATTTTAAGGCCCCAGGAGAGGATGGAATATTTTCTGAAATGCTTAACGTGGAAAATGATGAGTTGATGAATGAGCTTTTGAAACTTTTTAATGTGGCTTGGGATAAAGTTGGAATTCTAGAAGAGTGGAAAAATGGAGTGATTATAAAAATACCAAAAAAAGGATATTTAAGTGTGTGTGGCAATTGGAGGGGGATAACTTTGACACCTGTAGTTGCAAAAGTCTTTTCCAAAATCTTGCTGAACAGAATAGAGCCAGTAATTGATAAAATTTTAAGAGAAGAACAAGCGGGATTTAGAAAGGATCGAGCTTGTAATGATCAGATCTTTATTGTAAGGCATCTAATGGAACAAGCTAATGAGATGAAAATGCCACTCAGTATGTGTTTTGTGGATTTTGAAAAGGCGTTTGATAGTGTTTTGCATGGAGCTATGTTGAAAATTATGAGATTATATGGTATACCAGAAAAGTTTGTAAATATTATTAGAAGCCTGCATGAAGGTACTTTTTGTAAGGTAATGGTTTGTGGTTCTTTGAGTGATCCATTTGAAGTTAAGTCAGGAGTGATTAAGGAGGAGTTCTTTCGCCATTGCTGTTTGTTTTGGTTATGGATTATGATATGAGAAAGGTTGTAAGGAGAACAGGTGCAGGAATTAACTGGAAAGAAAATATGAAGCTGATGGATCTGGACTATGCTGATGATATTGTACTGATTTGCGGAAGTATTTACGAGATGCAGAGGGTGCTTGATTGTCTGGTGGAGGAAGGAGAAAAAGTGGGATTGGTAATAAATTGTGGAAAAACTGAAATTATTAATATGAACGTGGAGAACGAAATCGATTGTTTAATTGGGAATAATGTGGTGAAGAATGTAGAAAATTTTAAATATCTTTGAACGATTGTATCATCTAATGGATCATTTTAAACAGTGAAATTGAGGAGAGGATTAGACAGGCTTGGCGAGCTGTTGGAATGTTGAAATCTGTTTGGAATAATAATATGCTTTCGGTACATACTAATGTGAAAATTTAGAATTCCATGATCAGACCAATTTTAATTTATGGGCATGAGTCATGGTACAGAACAATTGCAACAGATCAGAAAGTATTAGGATTTGAGAATAAAATACTGAGAAGGATTCTTGGGATAAAGTGGCAAGACAGAGTTACAAATGAAAGAATAAGGGATATTACGAGAGTGGAACCAGTTAATGAATATGTGAGATTGTCTCGCTGGAAGTGGCTGGGACACATATACAGAAAAGAGGCAGTTTAATACAGGACGTGCCAGAGTGGACTGGTAGAGGAAGAAGAGGTAGAGGTAGGCCGAGGGAAACCTGGTTGAGGACAATGAAACGAGAAACAGGAGAGGAGTGTTGGTGGGACCTGAAAGAGATGACAAGAGACAAATATTGGTGGAGAGAGTTCATCGAAGCCCTATGCATCCCGTGGGGTGCCACAGGAAATGATTGATTGATTGATTACATATATAGATAGATAGATAGATAGTTATAACTGTAGTTATAGGAGGAATAACAGTTATCTAGTCTAGTGAATAGGTGGAAGTAGTGTTTCTTATACATTCTTGCATAATTTCACCTTACAGACTATGGGTGGTACATCCTATGCATTTTAAAGACTGATTTATCCTTCCCAAATGTTCTGGGTAACCGATTCATTGGTCAACAAAATTATACTTTCTGTTAAGTAATAGATAAGTATATTAATATAAAGTGATTTTTTTAATTTGACAAACCATTCGCATTGTTGCTGATGTGATTTTGTGAGCCTATTTCACAGTAAATCACCGTGTTCGTAGGCCTAATCCTGTGATATGTGATATTATGGTGTATGTATTACAGTAATACAGCCGTGTTGTTCTACCAGGCGCAATATTCGGCAATCGACATACCCACCACTCTTCCTGGGAAAGAAATACCGATTCACTTGATCCTTCCACATACCAATTCGAAACATTTTCACCCTCTCGTGAAGATTGTGCAAATATAGGCTCAGTCTAAAAAAAGAAAATTATGAAGGTTAAATTAAAAGAAAACTGTCAAATTAACAGTATTTAAACCCAATAAGGGATCTCTCTTCATTCGTCTGCAGGCGCCTGTGTAACCACACCGACTCCTTACTTATCCACTGCAAAGTTATATTTTATTGTAATTTTGATTACATTGCGTGAAAATTCAGCCTTTCTTACGTTAGATGACCTACTTTTAATACCAAAAAAGAATAACCATTAAATGTGACTCGGGAGAAGTTGCTTTTGCGGGCAATAATGAATACGGGAGTGTGATTTTTTTTTTTTACTCCCATGCAGGATGTCGATTGCTGAGATTTACTCCAGCGTTCTCTCTCTCTCTCTCTCTCTCTCTCTCTCTCTCTCTCTAAATATGAAACACTGGTTGCGGCAGTGCTTTTAGGTCAGACATCAATATATCAAACATCTTAGCAGGTATTATTTCTCCTCCACACATGAGCCCTACCATGATCGGACGATCGGGGAGTTTTCTCGTCTGAGAAAACCTGTGACCAGAAGTCTAGCCTTTGGTTCTCATATTGGCGGGCAAATTCCAGCATGGCAGCACGATGCGCTTCTGTGAGGCTCTCTTTTTTCGCGGGAACAAGGAACCCTATGATGAATTCCCGCCTCATGTAACCGCCGACGGACTGTAGAGAGAGTCACTTCTAATCCAAGTCTCTCCTGGAGTACCACTGCAAATTTTGTTAGTGGTGATTCCTGTGTCGCACGTAGCTTCGTCCTGCTGGCGCGTCGTCACTCGTGAGCGTGGTCGTTTTGCTGTGGAAGGCGGTCATTTACGTTGTCAGACCAACGAAAGTAAGTCGATCTCTAAATATTTTCCTTCTTCCTTGAATGAGTAGTTAGGGCGGATTAGTATTACACTAAGTAGGGTTATGTGTGGGAAAAGGTTCCGTTCTGAGTGATATGAGAGCCTTTGGGGTGTGTAGGAGATTCAATAATTGGAATGTTGTGTCCCTCAAGGAAATGCTACATATGCAAACCATCATTAACATTACGTGCTGTCTTTTTTAGGGTGAGGCGGTGATTTAGGGACAAAATCGGTGTCCCTCTTTAAAAAAAATAATAATAATTTGGTTTTACGCCCCTGGGCAGAGGACCTTTGGACTGGAGCGTGTAGCATTTTATGACCGGATGCCCTTCCTGATGTCTACCAATGACCCTTGGATGGATTCGATCCTCCGACCCTTCGGTCAGAGCGGAGCGCTCTAACCCACTGAGCCACGGATAGATGAAACCCACGAACTGACAAACTTCTTTGGAAGATTTACAACCCCAGTTCCTATTTATTATATTACGTATTTAGTGTTTTTAAGGGAAATATACATTTATCAGGTATATACGTATGTCAGAAAGAGATAAAACTTAAAAATATAATCTAAACAGCACTGACAAACAGTTATAAATATTTCTTGGTAGAAAGCCATGCCATTCGCAAAGGTTCCAGTCTCCCCGAGGGGGCTGGGGTCACACTCACGTAATGCCATGAGGGTGGACACACTTGTCACCTTTCAGTTGAATATCTGGACCACGACAGCCTACTCACGGGCCCCTACCCAAACTTGGTGGGCAATATGGGAAAGCTACAAATGGAATAATAACTTTCTAGAAGGGCACTCAATAGAGTGCACACCTCCGTAAAGGCCCAACAATCCTTTGCGGTGGTATGCACTCCATGTGAATGATCCTTTATCCGGATCCACTCCGGAATTTAACGAGTTATTTCCTGGCCCATGGCCCATCCCTCAACCAAGTTTCATGAATATACATTCAGTAGTTGACGGATGTAAGCGCTCTACAGAGTGCCTCTTTAACCGGATGCACTCTTTAATGGGTTCATCCTGCCTCATGCTCCATCTCTCCACCAAAATCTGTTCATCAGTTTTTGCTTAAAACACACACGCGCGCGCGCACGCACACACACACACACACACACACACACACACACACACACACACACACACACACACACACACACACACACACACAAAACACGCACACACAGACACAGACACAGACACACACACACACACACACACACACACACACACACACACACACACACACACACACACACACACACACACACACACGCGCACACACACACTCGCAAGACAGACACCACACACACTCAGACAGACACACACACACTCAGACACATATGAACACACTCAGAAATACACACGCACACAGACAAACACACACACACACACACACACACACACACACACACACACACACACACACACACACACACACACACACACACACACACTCGCAAGACAGACACAAGCACACGCTCTGACAGACACCACACACACTCAGTCAGACACACGCACACACTCAGTCAGACACACGCACACACTCAGACACACATATGAACACACTCAGAAATACACACGCACACAGATAAACACACACACACACACACACACACACACACACACACACACACACACACACACACACACACACACACACACACACACACACACTCAGACACACACACACTCACTCAGACACACACACACACACACACACACACACACACACACACACACACACACACACACACACACACACACTAAGACACACACACACACACTAAGACACACACACACACACACGCACACTCAGGAAGACCGACACATAGACATTCAGACAGACACGCAGAAAAAAAACCTCCTGGTGGAGGTAACAATAGGGCATATTTACTGCCCCTCGATAACAATAGAGGAACGTGGCTAAATTAGTTCACTAATTAAAAATGGTGCAAGAGGAATGCAGTGTTGTTCACCGTATGCCTACATACCCTGAAAGTCAGATCTCCAGATTCTTGCCATCTTCGTATCCACTTTGCCACAGTCCTAGTTGATATTCCTGATTCATTGGCGACGGCCCGGATGCTTAATCCACTCTCTCGAAGACCGATGATCTGTCCTCGTACTGCAACCTCGCTGTTTCGTCTGTCCATGACGAACACCTTTGACTGGCGTTGCATTTCTTATAATGCCCAGACGAAAGTCCGGTTTGCCTATGGTTGGCAGCCTACTACGCCTGATAATAAATATAATTGGCTAGTGCCCCTTTAGTTCTTAAGAACCGCTCGGTTTCGTATACGTCGCTCGTGCCGGTTCAGATTACGAGTATACTATGCCCATGATAACATACTAGCTTTTGTTTGTCATGGTGGCCTGCCTGATCTATTTGGGTGTGTGATATTAGGTATTATTGTGTTACACCACCACATTTCATCACCGCTTATTTTCCTTTCAATTTTACTGTTTTTTTTTTTTTTTTTCCCACTGTAGAACAGTTTCATAAATTACACCACATCCATGTCATACCTAAACTGCCTTCTGGTCATTGTTCTTGCATTATTCTTTCAATGCTATATTGTATGTATGTATATATATATATATATATATATATATATATATATATATATATATATATATATATATATATATATATATATATATATATATATATATATATACATAATTTATCATCTAATCCTTTGTTATCCATGAGCAGCGTAGGAACCGGGGCCTAGGCAAGTAGGTCCTGACATTTTAAAATGAGGATGATCGGCCTCACTCATCTCTAAGTCGCATTACGTGAGTAATAAACTCCAACCACCCCTTCGATATAAACCTACACAGTCTCAATCGATTGGAGCAACTTAATTACCCACTAAACCACTAGGCGTCATAATTTGGTTAAATGGTTACCACCTAGCGTAGTATATGATTTCCTGGTGTAGTACAGGAAACCATTTGGCTCGTCACTCAGTGCAAAGTCACCCATAGGCAGAAGGAAGAGGAAATAATGAAAGAAAAAAAGGCAGAAGAGGGAGGAAGGAAGGACGGAAGAGACGAGAGGGTAGGCACCCAAGAGCAGCATTACATCGAGTGAGTGTATGTTGAGCGCCCCCGCCTACCATCAATCAGTCAATCTATCTATATCTATCTATTTATCTTCTATCTATCTATCTATATATGATGAATATATTCATCCTTTATTATACGTTGCGCTAGACAAGTCTTATTTTGGCCCGCGTCTCATTCAGTAAAGAAAGGCCTGTTTCGAACCAACAGCATCCCTGAACATCCATTGCGAAGCATCCAACTCCTTGATGGGTCCCAGCACCATCACCTTAAATTAAGCTCGAATTACAGGCACAAGGTCAATTACATTAAATCTTTTATATAATATAAGCACTACACAAATCATAGCAATGTAGCTGTCAGTACCTGACCATTATGCCGGAGTTCCTCCAACTCATCTCCGTCTTAATACGACTATGTAAACAAACACAGTGGTGCCACATCTACCAAGGCGCCACAAGTGGGTGTAGTACTTAGAAGTGAAGGCAACTGTACAGTACATGGTGCAGACATCCGGGGTTGCGGAGAAGAGCGGGAAGATACAGCTTTGATTTGGTCGTGCCTGGGGTGTATAGTGCGAGACTTAGGCCCCCAGCACACTGGCCACTTTTCAGTGGACGGTGGCTGTCACTTTTTCGTGGCGCCACTAAAAAGTGGAGAGAGATGCTATGACATCCAGCACACGGGCCACTTTTTCGTGGCAACCACAGGCAGTTCCATCATGGATGTCGAGGAGGTGGCATGTGTTATCGCTGTGCTCCTCAAAATAAGAAAAGAAAGTTGTACAAGAAAGTACTGGGTGCATCCAATAATCAGCCATAGGCTTATCAGGGGTCAATTTTAAACCCTATTTGAAGACTCAAAAGCGTACCCAGAGAAGTTACAAACTATTTTAGAATGACCTATGCTTCTTTTGATGACCTCCTGACTGCAGTTGGGGTTTCAGCTTCACGTCTGAACACAAACATGAGGAACTGTGCACCACCAGAAGAAAGACTTGCAGTTATCTTAAGGTTAATATAGAAAATCATATACACATCAGAATTAAGGTCCAAGTAAAATGGAGAAATAGAAGAAGGGAAGGACGGGAGGAAGGAGTAGATGTAAGGAGAGTGGAAAGGTTACAAGAGGATGAGAAAAAGTCAGAATATAAGAGAGAAGTGAAGGAACAATTAGGTAAATATGAACTGGAGCAGATAGGGCACGTGGAAGGTGTTTACAAGATATTCACAGAAGAAATATGTGCAGCATGTGAGGTGGTGTGTGGGGTGAAGGGAAGACGAAAGAGGGTGCAAGGAACAGCATGGTGGAATGAAGAGGTGAGACAGGCTGTGGCACAAAAGAAAAAAACATATAATAAATGGATGAGAAATAGGGGCGTTGAAGAAGCTGAGAGACAGAAGAGAGAATTATATGTAGAAAGGAAGAGAAAGGTGAAAAGATTAGTAAGAGAAAGAGTAAGAAGAGAGTGGATGAGGAATTTGGAGGGAATTTGAGTGTCAAGTGGAGGGAATGTAAAAAAAATGTTTCGGAGAGAGGTAGCGAGAGTCAGACAGGGCGGCAGTGAACTTAGTAGGGGAGTGAAAGTTAAAAATGGTAGATTACTAGTGGAGAAGGGAGAAAAAAGTGAGCAGATGGAGAATGATTTAAGGAATTGCTGAACATAGAGAATGAATGAGCGTATAAGTGGCTGGGGAATGGCTGGGAGATGGAGGGATGTGAGAAGAGAGGAAGAAATCAGCAGGATGGAAGTTGTGGAAGTAAAGAAGAAAGTTAAAATGGGGAAAGCCGCAGGAATTGATGGAGTATGTGGTGCAATACTGAAGCATGGGGTAGAGATAGTAGCAGAATGGATGTGGAAGATGTGTAGATTGGCCTGGGAGGAAGGTAGAGTTCCGGAGGATTGGAAGTCAGGTATAATTATTCCCTTGTACAAAGGGAAAGGGGAAAAAGAAGTGTGTGGTAATCATAGGGGCATTTGTCTTCTTAGTGTAATAGGAAAAGTATACGGTAGGATACTAATTGACAGGGTTAGGGAAATAACAAAGGAATTAGTTGGAGAAGAACAGGGAGGTTTTAGGAAGGGAAGAGATTGTGTAGATCAGATATTCATTCTTAGATCTTTAGTGGAAAATCTTCTAGAGAAGGGAAAGAATTTGTAAGCGGCTTTCATGGATTTGGAGAAAGCATATGACAAGGTGGATAGACAAGGATTGTGGAAAGTATTAAGAATATATGGAGTAAATGGGAAGTTGCTGAATGCTGTCAAGAGTATGGCTGCAGTGCGTGTGGATAGTGAACTGAGTGAGTTTTTCTGTTTGAAGGTTGGTTGAAACAGGGATGTGTCATGTCTCCATGGTTGTTCAATCTGTAAATAGATGGGGTTATAAAAGAGATACAAGGTAGGGCAGTGGATGTTGGAGCGGCTCTAGTGAGAAAGGGTAGTGTCTGGAAACTCCCTGTACTGTTGTTTGCAGATAATACTGTGTTGTTAAGTGAAGACGAAGGGGAGCTGCAAGGCTTGGTTCGGGAGGGTATGCAAGAAACGGAATCTAAAGGTGAATGTAGGGAAGAGTAAAGTTATGGTCTTCGAGAGAGGTGTCAGTGAATGTACAGTGAGGTTGTATGATGAGGAAAGGGAAAATGTGAGTACGTTTAAGTACTTGGGTAGTGTGATAATTAAGGATGGAAGTTTGGAGGGTGAACTGCTTGAAAGTGTACAACAAGGAAGAAAGGTTGCTGGTTCCTTGAAGGCGGTAATAAGAAACAGGGAAGTGAGCATGGAAGTGAAAATGTTATTACATGACAGTATTGTGATACCAACTCTAGAGTATGGAAGCGAAGCTTGGACGTTATTGGAGGGACACAAGTCAAGAGTGAGAGCAGTGGAAATGAGTTATTTGAGGGGAGCCTGTGGAGTCACTTGGAGAGACAGACTAACAAATCAGGATGTGAAGGAGCGTTGTGGTGTGGATGTGGATGTGATAGGAATTGTTAGGAGAAACACACTGAGGTGGTTTGGCCATGTGGAGAGGATGAAGAGTGAGAGACTGACGAGGAGAGAGTATGTGAGTGAGGTGGAGGGGGAGAGAGGGAGGGGAAGGCCAAGGATGGGATGGAGGGATGGAGTGGAAAGGTATATGAGAAAGAGGTGTGTGAATTTGGAGCAGGGCAGTGAAATGGCGGGGGACAGGGTGACGTGGAGGCGATTTGTTTATGGCCTCCCCGTATGGGATTGAGGCGTCTGGCAATAGATAGAATATAGACATACACGTTCCGCAAGAATTTTGAGAAAACTTGTGAGTAAATTAATCACATTTCATAAAATAAATGAGACATCGTATTTTTGCAAGTGTAAAGATGTTACACTGAAAGATACTGCATAACACGGAAAAAGGTTCCCCAGATATTGAAGAAAATGGCATAATGTTTTGCTTTTCTGAAATTGATGAAACCTATTGGCAAACATTGATATTAACAAAACATGCGACACTGATTTACCCGAAAACTGTGTCACTGTTAGGAATAATCCACCAACATGCAACCAGTAAACAAAATATATAAATGAATCACTCAGACTGTTCAGCTTCGCTTGGAATACCTGACATTGTGCCTGGCACTGGGGAGGACACATTGCCAACGTTACCTGGTAGAAACTGTAGACTTTCGCGAACTTCAAGCTCTGAACGACTTTGTAGTGTGGTGTAACTTTTATTTTGGGAATGTTCTTGTGTACGCATATAACCCTGGGAAAGAAGATAACCTTCGTTAGGGAGAGGGCCTGGGGTAGACACAGGACCTTGGGTAGGGAATGAACCATCAACATTGCCAGTCCGTCCGCCAGTGCCACCGCAGAGTGGCCCGTGTGCGGGCTGCCGTTTGAACTAACGGCATTCATCATCGGTCACCAGTGACGAGCCACAGTGGAGTGGCGGGTAAAATGGACCCGGTTACCATTTCTTTGCGGCTACCACTAAAAATTGACTAGTGTGCAGGCTTCCATACAAACACGTGCATTTTATTTCTCACCACAGAAAAGTGGCAGCCGCCGTCCACAGAAATGTGGCCCGTGTGCGGGGGGCCTTATTCTCGTGCTGTTGGAATATATGTGTCGAACGTACACAGCAACCCCTTCACTGCTACGTGTACAGTTGTTAGTGAATAAATCATAGTTTGGAATCATATATAAATATTTGATGTCATCATTTGATCTAGTCTCGCAAAATCTGAGAGTCGCTCCCTCGCCATTAGGGTGCAATAATTAAAGAAAGCAATTATCCCTGTCTCCGTGCTTCCCAGTACGCAGACATCTGTTGACGAAGGTTTTCCATTGAACCAGGACACAAATCTTCAATAATAAAAATATCTGTTCATGTTAATTTGCTCCTATTTTGCAATACCTGTTCACGGTCAGGAAACCTGGTGAACCTTGCCACAAAGCTCGGTGTTCTTTGCTTGAAACTTTGCCGATGCGATGAACTCTGTCGAAACTTGCTTTAATGTTAAGGTGCTTATTAAGTATGGTTTCTGCCTTACGTTGACATTGTTACCACGTCTCACCCGGCTCCTCCGTTATATGTGTGAAACGCAAGTTGGTTCTTCTCCCTTGATCGTCCAAATAGTCATGTTTCAACATCTCACCTTGTTGTTGTTTCAGTTTGAGATTTTCCTGGGTTAGATGTTTCACTTGCAATATGAGGTCTCGCTTCTCAGCTGTTTCACGGTCGAGTTTGGCTTCGGTGTCTTGGACTTGATTCTGGGTGATTTCATTTAATCGTTCTTGAAGGGAGTTAGTAGTAGTAACGAATTCTTGCCTTAATCCTGATATTGCTGTGTCATTATCTTCTCTTTGCACGGCCAAAAGTGCATATAGCTTATCAGTATCCATGGTGGTGAAATGGCAGTGTTAAACCAAGAGGAAGCGAGCAGTACAACCTTACAGCATGACAGCCAGACATAGACTGGGGAAGGCCGTGGTGAAATAGGTCAACTGAAGAGGGCTTAACAGTGCCCCCCCCCCCCCAAATAAAAAAGCCACAACCTTGCACAGTTCAAGTGAAGCCAGGTAAGCGATGAAGTATCTATAGATATCTATACACGATTAGGGCTGTGAGAAACTAGAAGACCTTTAGAGGCTGTCTTTGCCAACGTCATCAAAATTTTTGACTTAGCTACTGCTTTAATTCCTATTTCCTACCACAGGAATACTTATCAAGTCTCACATACTCAGTTATTTCTACGATCTTCGTTTGCCCCGTTGCACAGGTTCAGACAACGCATACCCTCACCAACACCTGTAGATTTTATGACTGAGTCCTATAGCCCGGAACAGATCCACCTCAATAACTAACCAATTCTTCCCTGATCCACTGCCCACCTATCCACCTGATTCCATTGAAATCCCATAACAACTTTGGAGACACAGTTGAATACATAACCTCCGTCCATCTTCGTTGGCAGAGATGAATCTAAATTGCACTTCACTGAAATGCAATGCTACAGAGAAGTGTTGCCAAAATTTCTGTTACCTTGCTGCATACTGAATTTCCTCAGAACCTGAAGTAGGAAAAAAAAAAAATATCTGTAATAAGGAAAAAGATCGAGCACTCCAAGCGTTCATATTTTTCCATGCGGTATACAGGGAATATGAAAGCTTGGTTTTCTGAATGGAAAGAGTTTTGAATTATAGAATAACCTGGCACGTACCAGGTAACTTATTACGCCATCTTCGCAGGGGATATTAGTCTCTCCCTGCCCCATCTCCTCTACCTCCTCTCCTCCCCCAGCTAATTTCCAACCCCCCATTGAGCCTAAAAGACAATGCCTGTTACGTCATCATGCCGTTAAAATTACTCTCATACAATCCATAGTTTTGCAGTGTATACTGGTCCCACCTTGCCCCATCACCCCTCACCATCTTAACATACCCTACTCCCTCTCTCTTTGCTGGACATTTCTCTTACTTTTAGCACCTCTACTTTTGGACCTTACCGGTCGACGTTCAACTCCAAACCTTATAACATATACCTGCCCCGCCACCCACCATCAACCCATCCAACTTTCTCCTCCCACCCCGCTCATTTCTGCTCTGATGTCGTGAATATCATAAAAGTGACTGCTTCATTTTCCAGAAAACCTGCAACTTTCTTCATAGTGGTCCACCACTCAGCATCATCTCAGCTAATTATTTTCACCTCATCCAAGGCTGTATCAACATATACTGTCTCAGATGAAGATTGCACAGATTTTTGGAAACCCTCTTCATATGAATAGATAGAAATTACAAATATTGACCTGAATCCATCTGACGGACCTATAGAGACATGTTTAGACCTCAAACGATGAATTGTTGTATCTCGAGTACGAGTACACTGATAAGGCTGACTTTTAACATATTCCTTCCTAAGCATGACTTGATTTTTTTTTTTTTTTTTTTTTTTTTTTACCCAGGTCAACCTTTTGGACTTATGAACTAAACTGACTGAAATAGTCCATACCTGATCTACCTAGAACTGGACAAGCATTAAGAATAACTACAGCAATAACAAGAGACTGAAGATGTTCTGGATGTAGGAGTGTTCCTAAAGGTATTTTATTAAGCCCTGATAGATTCAATATTCTGAATTCACGTAGTTGAGTTCGCATTGTTCTAAGCCCGACGGAGCACAAATGAATATGAAGGAGCAGGACGATCTAACTGAAGTGAATGGGTCCAGCTGGACTAGAATGGGCCTAGCAGCAACTGAACTGCCTTATACCTACCTGAAATGACCTGACAAAGCGGAAATGGATGTGAAGGGCCTGACTGGAACTGATATGATACTGGTAAATGTTACTGACCATAATTGGATTTAATTGATCTTTAGTTGACCTAATTGGTTCTGATCTGTCATTAAAGGACCTGAATTAATCTGACTGAACCAGACTGGATGAGAAGAGCCTGAATAAGTATTAACCCCTTTGCACCCCGTGTCCCCAATATGGGACGGAACTGGGCATTTTCAATATTTAATAAAGGCGGGAACCCCGGGGTCGGGACCATGGAGCTTAACAACTATGAGCCGACAGGCGGAGGGCGGTACGCCTAGCACCCTTCCAGCAAAATTCCTCGCACAGGAACTGTGGGAGCTAAAGGGTTAAATGGCTTGAATGGACCTTCACGAACCAGAATTTACTTGATTAGATGTGACCTGACAGAAATAAATCTTGATTGTTCGACTAGACCTGAACCTACCTGACATGACGTATGTGATTGGCACCTGACGTAGCCTGAATTAACCGCTGACTTATTGCCTCCTAATTACGTCACGTTGGAAATTCATTTCGTTTCGATTTTTTTTTTTTCTGATGGTTTCTCTAGTTAACGATTCTATTTGCTGGTTTATATATCAGTGAAGTGATATGTAGGCTAGTGTTTATGCCGGCACGAAGAGGGAGAGAGAGAGAGAGAGAGAGAGAGAGAGATCAATGGATAATCTTGATTCAACAGCAACTGAAGCCGTGTCTGTTATCAACACACTGCCTTCCACCTCATTAGTATGATCGTGTAATTTTATTATGTTAATGTTGACAACAGTTAATCATATTTGCCTACAGAAGATTCTTTCGAAGTGGAGTGATTAAAAACAATTGCCACTGCTCTCTATAATACAATAAGTTTACATTTCTTTTACTATAGTCCTTGTGTCATCAGACGATTTTGTTAACTTTTGTTTATACCTTTCGTACTGAAGAGCTAACACATAACCTCTTTAGTCTGGTGGCCTGTTTTCTTCTTCTCTTTTCCATTTTTTTTTTTAACTGCTATTTCCAGTTGACTCATTCATTTCAATAAGGTCATAGAATATAACAGACCTTTGAAGAGTTTCTAATTGTTACTCTTTAAAAAGCCGTTCTCATGGTGAAGGTAAGATAAAAATTGTGAATAATGACAAGCTAAAAAGAAAAAATAGATGGTATTTTTTCTTGCAAAACCCTATGACAATCGGAGACACATCATCAAATCTCTGCCGAAATTATTAACAAGCAAGCCATATGGTCCAGGATACTGTCCTCAGAGTTTAGATATAATATGCCTACTTGATTCTGAGACATTTTGGTAACAGCTAGACATGCAGACTCACACACACAGGGACAAGGGATTAGATTATTGCCTCGTTAGGTGAAAGATGACAATCCACATTACAACAATAGACTGTGACTTCAGATGATGCTTAGCCAAAAATACTTGAAATTTATAGAAAAAATTTTCTCTCTCAGGAAGATATATACGTTGAGTTCTGTACAGTTATATAAATTTTACTTAAATAATTATCCATTATTTGATTATATTTCTTGCGAGTGTTGCTGGCAGTGCCTTATGATATCCAGTTTGCATTATATTATCATACGGTAATACCTGCCACCACCTCTTTATCGCCACCAACACAGGAACAGTACCAACAAGTCCCTGCCAACGCCTTGCACCACATTATATCACGCAGCCCAGTGCTTACACATCTTCTCTCACCGACCACGAACTGGCAGCCCTACAGGACCACTACTTCTGCAACAAAGAGCTTCATTCCTTCGTAGACATAATCATCTGCGAACAAGCTGACACCCGACAACGAGTGCTGCATCCAACAGGCAGTAAGCTCCTTCCCACGTGAAGCGATAATCCTACAGAATATTACCGTCAGATTTCTCTCTCCTTTAACGCTGACATCCCATCACTGACTGGGCAGTTTATAGGGCCCTGTCCCCTCGCAGATGGCGAAAAATACAAAACAATAACAGCACTTATGGGGGACAACCACCACTTTCAGACTCAGCTGTAGCAATAACATCACTGAAGCTTTTGACATATTAAGAAGACAACTGCCTTTATCCCTAATTTTCCTATCTGTATGTCTTTATTGCAAGCAGATATAATCTGTGATCCATTTAATCGCCAATAATGACAAGTGTAGGTGCACTAGTAGGCCTGCCGAGACTGCTAACACAGTGCCATACATCACCCTTGTAGACTAGGTGGTGGTGACTGGTCGCTGGGATATTTTCTGGACCCAACTTCCCTCAACACATATAATGGCCCGACTCACTCAACAGTTATCTTCCTCTGCTAAAACTATTTTTCACTGTTCTTCATATTATTGAGTGTGTTTTCAGGATTACTTGGGTTCTATATAGTTTTAGAGAACTCCAGCAAATTCATAAAGAGTAATTAGCTAATAACAGGACAAAATTTTGCCAGTCACCAGCTGACCTACAAGTGGGAAGGATGATGAACAAAGGGTTCCCAATAGGTTATGTTATGAATTTCTCTATTAGCTTCTTTCAATCAATCAATCAATCATTTCCTGTGGCACCCTCGGGGATGCATAGGGCCTCGATGAACTCACACCACCACATCCTATCTTGTGCTAACTCCTCAAGATCTCCCCAACACTCATCTCCAGCTTCCCGTCTCATTGTCCTCACCCACGTCTCTTTTGGCCTTCCTCTACCTCTCCTACCAAGTGCCACCCACCCTGGTGTACCTCGTACTATTCCATGTCTCCTATACACTTGTCCTAGCCACTTCCATCGTGAGAACCTAACATATTCATCGACCGGCTGCACTCCCGTTATTTCTCTAATTCTACTATTTGGTATCCTTTCCCACCGCTTAAATCCTAATATTCTTCTAAGTGCTTTTTTTTTTCCAAACACCAAGAATTTATTTTCCATAGTCACTGTGCTGTACCAAGAATCGTGTCCACAAATTAAGATACTCCTAACCATTACCTTATAAAGTTTGATTTTTGTATGCACAGAAAAATTTTTATTATTCCAAATATTTTTAAGCATTCCCATTGCCTGATTAGCCTTCTTTAACCTTTCCTCGAATTCAAAGTTCAAAGAACCATCCTTGGCTAAATAAGTACCTAAATATTTAAACCTATCAACTTGCTTTACAACCATACCTCCAGTTACACATTCCTGCGCATTTTCCATATTCATATTGATTATTTCAGTTTTTCCACAATTAATAACCAAACCCACCTTGCGACCTTCACTCACCAAACAGTCCAACACTCTCTGCATCTCTTCTGGCCCATCACAAATCAAAACTATATCATCTGCATAATCTAAATCCAAAAGTTTCCTGTTCTCTCCCCAAAGTATACCTGCACCGGTTTCTGTTCCAACGCGTTTCATAATGTAATCAATGACCAATATAAATAGTAAAGGCGATAGAACACCACCTTCTTTACTGGAAAGATAATAATGTAGGATATTCTTAAAACAACTTTAAATCATTACAGAAATAATAACATAACGGTAGTAACCTGTTGCGCAATTCTTGTACAGCACTTTCCAAATTTTATAGCCTACTATCATTCACTGTTGGAAAATCAATAAGTTTTTTTTTTTTTCTAGCTTAGAGCTATATTGTGTACCTATATTTACATAAATTTGATTATTTCTGAGTAAATCATGTAACTTACTGGGCAAAAGTAAGATAAGCATTATCGCATGTTGTACAGTAATGCTCGCATAATATTTGATATTATAATATGACCAAACCAAGCCTTGGTAAGGAATAATCACGCAGATGATGACAAATGACTGTAGATATAAGTTATCTAACGTTCATGTAAAGTATAGTATCTCTTGTTTCATCTTTCCATATTTTCTAAATTTAACCCTTAGGCTGTGGCAAGGGGCCGTGCAAACCCTTGGTTAGGCGAAATGGCAATTCTGGTCACCCTTACAGATTTCCGTGAAATGTATATCAGTGGCTAGGAAACTGCATCATGTAGCTACTCACGGATTTCCTTTTTATTTTGAAACCGGCATAATTTTGGAAAAAATAATTGCCAGAAATTGCTTTTCTGGCAGGGACATGAAAACTATGCTTAGATGGATAGATAGATAGATAGATAGATAGATAGATAGAGAGAGAGAGAGAGAGAGAGAGAGAGTAATGCATATTGGAGCAGAAAAAATAAGCTGTAAACAGGCTTTCGCCAGTCTCCCCACTCGCCAGGTGGGTTGTCAGTTCGCTCTGACACTGCAATAAGAGCTTAGGGCGGTACATTTACACCATTATTTACCACCCTACTTCTGTTCCATTACCTCCTACTGATCTTACATTTGATTTTATGTTATTCTATACAGTATTGATCCACGAGTGCCTTTCCTGGGGTGATAATATTGCGGAAAATGCATTACAAAGTGTGTACTTTTGATCATTGTCGCTGATGCGACTTAGCAAATGGGCTCAAGATAAGGGATGGGGATGAGAGTTAACAGTTACCATAATACCCCATAAAGTTTGTGTCATGCTGATCCTTTTAAAACTTTTTTGGTGCATTGTTGAAAATATCGCTCATGAGGGGTATGCCGCAGCTTTCTGAGACACCCCTACAAGAGGTGTGTCAGCCCATGAGTTAATATTCAAAATGATTTGAGCCTCGATTCAGCATATGGCTGAGTGAAGCTGCATGAGTTCGACTTGTGTGAGCTGTGAACCTGGGCTTGGGACTGTCTCAAACACGCCTTCCAAGTCTGGCTCAAGACCCGCTCTGGCATTTGGACCCTAGAGTGCATTCGTATACACATTTCGTAAAGTTTTTAGTCTTACTTCTTCCAGTGCCTATTAACGCAATGGTGAGAACGACCCAGTTGAACCAGCAGCACTGACGTGCGTGTACTGTAAGTCCGACTTACAAACAAGTGACTGGGTGATTGACCATCTAATGCCATCAAAGAAAGTAGGCTGATCATCTACCCAAAACTGTGATGGACTAAAGTAGCCTGTCCAAAGGACCTATATCTTGAAAGGGGGAATAATGTAAATGGCTGTTTATTTTATCGTTTACCTCTTGAAGTGACAGTCGCTGACGAGGAGCCGACATACGAGTATGGAGGCACTCTGCATCCCAGGTGGAATACCTCCAGAGTCCAGCCAGGAGCCAAACCTCATCATATTTGACTGCACATCTCCGTGCGAAGGGCTCTGGTCCGACCCTGGCAGAGCACTGTCACCCACAAGGGGGCACTAAAAACCCTACACTGTATACGGGTATGTACTGTATTGTACAGTACCTGTACGTTGGCCCCACAAAAGCAGTTACATACCAGTGGTCGACTGGTCTTCTCGGCCAAGCAGACCGGGGTTAAGTAGTAACAACAAATGACAGTGACAGAAACTGAGCTACAAAATTATTGTAACTGTGACAAAGCTTATTGGCCATATTACTAAAACCGAGTCTGCCAAGGTGTAAGCCAAGCTCTAACTGAGCACACTGGTTGTATTACTAAATCTATGAACTCGAAAGTGTAAGTCAGGCTTTGATTTAGAACAGTAAATTTTAAAACACTTATGACAATATGAAACGGTGAGACTGCATTCCACTTTACTTAACTCAATTAACAACGGGACAAAGAGGTCATCTCTTTTATTTTCCTTCGTGTCTTTTAGGTATTTTACCAATAATTATTATGTCAGTAATTAGGGGTTTTGCCTTTCCTTCCTTCATCGCAGAGAGCTCTCGACCAGGCTGTGAATCCCATGCCCAGATTCGGACATATGAAAAGAAAACATTGTTTCTGTTGAGGAAGTTTGGCCATGTGGAGAGGATGGAGAGCAAGATCCTTACAGGGAAAGTGTATGTGAGTGAGGTGGAGGGGAGGAGAGGAAGGGGGAGGCCGAGGATGAGATGGAGTAGAGAGGTATCTGAAAGAGGGGTGTGTGAGCTAGGGGAAGGGCAGTGAAATGGCGAGGGACAGGGCGACATGGAGGCGCCAGATGCCTTAACCCCTTGCGGGATTAAGGCATCTGGCAATAGATAGATAGATAAATAGACATTTTTATTTCATTCATGCTGACATCACATTATTTTATTCAGGGGCAATTGGAACAGAAGGGGCAATTGGAACAGTAGGGGTTTCATTATTTCCATTTATACAAGGGATGTTTCCTATTTTGAATGCAACTGATTGCAAGCAAAATGAAAAATTACGACATCGTACTGAAGGGGATAAACTGAGAGGGAGAAGACGTAGCAATATCCTCCGTTTTGGACAGTCATTTGTTGACTCCACGTTGAGAGGAAGGAGTATTTGGCTTCCCTACCCCGCTGGAGACACTGCTGTACAACGTGGACTGCAGGTTAACTTCCATAAATGACCACAAGATAATGAGGGTTTGCATACACCTTCACCCTCCATCTTCAGCCCAAGCACCATTGTCTATTGATGTTTTGCACTTGCTGCTGCCAGACGGATGTCCTTGGCTTAGCAGAGCACAGGGAGTATTAATTAGGCAGATGAAAAACCTAGCACGTCCCTTAATATCGCCCTCATTACCCAGTGACCGACAAGTGAGAACGTCATAGGCAACCAAAAACACGGACCATAGTACAGGAGCCAATAGTCTGCCCGAGATTAGTATTCTGTTGTGGCGGTGGGGCTGAGGCGGGGGTGATGGTGGGAAGAATAGGGGAAGCCGAGTAGGGAGGATAGGTGCTGGTCTTATGATGAGGGGTGCAGGGACCGAAATGTAGATGTGTGTGTGTGTGTGTGTGTGTGTGTGTGTGTGTGTGTGTGTGTCCTTGGGCTGTACCTCCATCGCCCCAGCACACCAAGAGACTACGTTCTGCTCAAACTAAAATACTTTACGTTGCGTAATGATTCATGAGCGCTATTCTCTGTGATCATAACTTACCTAATATTTCCCTCTTTGTGCTGTGAATGGGAATCTGCAACAAAGATATATGTAAGCCAGAATATGAAGGTATTCACGATGTATTGCTGGGGAGAGTTCAGAACTCGGATGTCATTTTCTGCTTCTGAACCAAAAGAAATCGGCTAAAATAAAAAATCCGCCAGAAAATGGAGAAACTATAACTAAAGTAAAATGGTGTCTCATAACATAGATTCATGCCCAGAATGTGCCTTGTTTATACTGCTGTTGGGATCCCTTACCTAATCATTAGTTTTTAATATATGGTCACCCTATGATTATGGGTTCTATAATTTTTCAAACTAGTTTCCCTTTGCCTTAAAGTCACAACCATTCCTTCCTCTCCCTTCCTCTTATTCATTCTTTCCTAAGCGCATATATATATATATATATATATATATATATATATATATATATATATATATATATATGCGCTTTTGGAGCCGCATTTTGGAGCCGCGGACTGGGAGGCCCTCAGGCAGTACTTCTTTGATTTTCCCTGGAATGATTATTGCTTCCATGGCCGTGAGCCATCTGAGTGTGCCTTGCGCATTACGGAGGTTATTCTCTCGGGCATGGAAGCATACATTCCTTTCTCATATCCTTTGACTAACGCAAGAAAGCCTTGGTTTAATCACGCTTGTTCTAATGCTGTCCGCAACAAGGAGAAGGCCTACAAAAGGTACCGGAGCCAACCCACCCCTGAATCACATAATCTTTACGTTTCTGCCCGGAATCGTGCTAAGTCTGTTCTTCGCTCTACTAAAAATAATTTCATCCATACTAAATGCTCTCAACTCTCCAACTCGAATTCTTCCCGCTCCTTCTGGCACCTTGCCAAAAATCTTTCTAACAACTTTACCTCATCATCCTTCCCTCCTCTTTTCTACTCTGATGGTTCTGTAGCTATTTCTTCTACTGATAAAGCAGATCTCTTCGCACAGAACTTTCTCCTCCAATTCCACCTTAGACGATTCCAGTGCTGTTCCTCCATCACTTCCCCCCTCTGACTTCCTCATGGCTGACATTAAAATTTCTTCAGTTGATGTATTTTCTGCCATTACTGGCCTCAGTACTAACAAGGCATATGGGCCTGATGGGGTCCCTCCTGTTGTTCTCAAAAACTGTGCTTCTGTGCTTACACCCTGCCTAGGCAAACTCTTTCGCCTTTGTCTGTCAACTTGTACCTTTCCTTCTTGCTGGAAGTTTGCTCTCATTCAGCCAGTCCCAAAGAAGGGTGACCACTCCCAACCCTCCAATTATCGTCCAATTGCTTTAACGTCCTGTATTTCAAAAGTTTTCGAGTCAATTCTTAATAGAAAAATTTTAAGGCATCTTTCCTATCACAACCTTCTTTCCGATCGTCAGTATGGGTTCCGTCAGGGACGCTCCACTGGCGATCTTCTCACCTACCTTTCAGACTCCTGGTCATCCTCCTTTCGGGACTTTGGCGAAAGCTTTGCCATTGCACTTGACATCTCAAAGGCTTTCGATCGAGTCTGGCATAAATCTTTAATTTCCAAACTGCCCTCCTACGGTTTCTATCCTTCTATCTGTGCCTTCATCGCTAGCTTCCTTTCTGGTCGTTCTATAGCTGCTGTCGTAGACGGCCATCGTTCTTCTCCTAGATCTATCAACAGTGGTGTTCCTCAGGGGTCTGTCCTATCACCAACTCTCTTCCTTTTATTCATCAATGATCTTCTAAGCTATACATCTAACCCTATCCACTCATACGCTGATGACTCCACCCTTCACCTTTCCATTCGGTTCCCGCAACGCCCATCTCAACAGTTACTTCAAGAAACAAGGGATGAGGCTAAGGCACACCTAATGTCTGACTTGACTCATATCTCTGACTGGGGTAAAAATAATATGGTTGTCTTTAATGCATCTAAGACTCAGTTCTTACACCTATCAACCCGACAAAATCTTCCACAGGTATACCCACTGATGTTTAATAATATTCAGATTAATCCTGCATCATCCTTGAACATGCTTGGGGTTTCATTTACTCGGGACTTATCTTGGAAAGATCATATTACATCTCTTGTAAAATCTGCTTCCAAGAGATTGGGTGTGCTAAGCCGACTCCGCTCTTTCTTTACCCCTGCACAATTGTTGACTCTATACAGGGGTTTTATCCGCCCCTGTGTGGAGTACAACTCTCATGTGTGGGGAGGCTCCCCACATACAGCTCTTCTCAATAGGGTGGAGTCAAAGGCTTTTCGTCTCATTAACTCTCCTCCTCTTACTGACTCCCTTCAACCTCTGTCTCTTCGCCGCACTGTTGCATCTTTATCTCTTTTCTATCGCTACTTTAATGGTCACTGCTCCTCTGAACTGTCTGCTTGCATTCCTCCACCTCTACGACGGGCGCGTAGCACCCGTCTAGCAGCAAACTCTCATCCCTTTTCTGTCCAACTCTCTAATGCAAGAGTTAACCGTTACTCCCAGTCTTTCATTTATGCAACAGGTCAGCTCTGGAACTGTCTCCCTCTGTCTGTATTTCCTTCTGCCTATGATCTCCAGTCTTTCAAACGTAGTGTGTCCAGGCATCTCAAAATGATCGGATCTTGAATTTGGCTCTGTATTGTATTTTGTTTTTCTCTTGGAGGGAACTATTACTGCAGGGTCATGCCTTTGGTTCCTTCTTCCTCGCATAAAAATATATATATATATATATATATATATATATCATCATCATCATTTGTTTGAGTATCCACTGCAGGACCGGCCTATCCTGACCGAAGTAGGGACGGTACAGCCAATGTATCTCTACCAAGTGGCTTAGGCTGTCTGGTAGAGATTGTATGTAGGGCGAGAAGTGCTTGTAAGTGTAACTGTAGTATTGTACTGGCTTTGGATATGTGTGTAATCTGTGAACCAAGTGTAATCGGCCCGCGCAAGCCGACTGGGTGCAAGTATACTTTATAGTACGCGACACTGGTTCAACCACAGCACCCCTTGTGTCCACCAATGCAGTACGTGCCCGGGTGAACACTCCCAAAGTTTATTACCCTGGTAGGGGCGAGAACCCTGGTTCACCAGTGTACGAAACGCACACACTACCACTGTACCACAGAGGCTCCATATTTATATATATATATATATATATATATATATATATATATATATATATATATATATATATATGCAGAGACTTCACCGTGAAGATATGTATGCAAAATAACCACAGGAGAAATGAAAGGAGCGACAGTGAGTACTTTCGTATATTACATCTTCAGACAGAGTGAGACAGAATCGTAAAGGGGAGAGGTCTTTTATACACACCCGCAGCAGGGAGTGGCTCACAAAACAAAGGATGACCTGAATTTTTACCTGCGGCTTAACTTATGGTCACCTGCAGCTGGAAGTGGAACACAACAAAGGATGACGTGAACCTAAAAATGGATGATGCACAGAAGAATAGGTACCTTTTTTTTTTTCTTCTTCTTCTTCCTTAGGGATGCATGTGACAAAGGAGGAGGGAGTAGGAGGGGAGGAAAGGGAAGGGGGAGGGAGAGGGAAAGGGGAGGGAAGGAGGGTAAGGGGGAAGGGGAGAGGGAGGAGGAGGGGGAGGGGATAAATACTGCGGCTTAAGACCTAGAGGATTAATGCTTGGTGAACTGTTGCGTGACACCAACACCTACAGTGAACTAAAATGTGATCCAACTGAAAAACAAAGTAGAAAATTTCATAAAGAAATCAAGACTTTGCTGAGAGGAAAGGATGACTTGATCAAACAGTTCTCTGTGCAAAATCCATCTGCACCATATATGTATGGCTTGATTAAAACTCACAAACCAAACAACCCCATCAGGCCAATTGTAAGCTCTGTAGGCTCTACGACATACAAGCTCTCCAAGTGGCTTGTAACACTGTTGTCCCCTGTTGTAGGCACTATCTCTGATTCATTTGTACAAAACAATGAGGATTTGGTAAGAATGTTAAAATCTCTAAATGTCATGTACCACTACAAATTAGTCAGCTTTGATGTTAAATCATTATTCACAAATGTCCCTGTTGATGATGTTTTAACTTTCCTGCCAAGCATTCTGGGTAGTAACACTGATGGTATTCCCTCTGAAAACATTATCAAGCTAATTAAATTGTGCATTGTGAACTCTTCTTTTACCTTTGAAGGCAATTTTAACACACAAAAATTTGGTATGGCCATGGATAATCCCCTCTCCCCAGTTCTGGCAAATATTTACATGGAATACTTTGAGAAACATTTACTGACCTCCATAAAGGAGCAAAACATAGTTTGGCTCCGATACGTTGATGATATCCTGTGCTTCTGGCCTAACAGTCTTCCCATTGATGAATTTCTCCTGCAATTAAATTCGTTAGTTCCATCGATTTAGTTTACTCATGAGATGGAAATGGATAATGAATTGCCATTTTTGGATGTAAAAGTTATCAGGGACCAAAATGTTTTGAAGACTAAAGTATACAGAAAACCTACAAATATTATGTCATATGTTCATTACTATTCAAACCATCATATTAATGTAAAATGATATGTGTTCATATCCATGTACTTAAGAGCATATAGAATTTCAGACCCAGAATTTTTGTATGATGAACTAAAAATGATTCAGAGTATTGGAAAGAAGCTAAAATATCCACAAAGCATACTAACTCAGTGCCACAATACAGCCAAGAAACGATTCCTTGAAGGGAAAATTAATAAGCCAGATCGCCAGAATATTCAAAGAACCCTTGTCCTCCCCTTCCATGAAAATTTTCTTGATGTTGTTCACATACTGAGGAAACAATGTACAAGTAGTATTCAAATATGAAAACAGCATAAAAAAAACCCTCATTAAGAACAGCCCTCCAGTAATTCAGGCGTTGTTTACAAAATCCCGTGTAAAAGCTGTGACAAATTTACATAGGACAATCTGGAAAAGATTTGGAAACTAGAATCTCACAACATAAATACAGTGTAAGGACAGCCCAACAAAGTAGTGGTTTATTTCAGCACAAAGCATCCACTGATCACCATATTGACTGGACAGGCTCCAAGATTCTAGCAAGATCAAAAAGCTTAGATAAAAGAAATGTAATAGAATCTTGTCTAATTTCTGGCACATATGAAAAGAATGTAAACATGAGCTATGGTCATTTTAAGTGTGATAAATTGTTAACTGAATTGATTTTAAAGCAGTATCCCCCAGACTAACAACTGATTGTTCCCTGTCATCTCCTGGTAGTGTAGTCACACCTGTGTGGGACACACCAAACATTAATCCTCTAGGTCTTAAGCCGCAGTATTTATCCCCTCCTCCTCCTCCTCATCCTCCCTTCCCCCTCTCCCCTTCCCCCTCCCCTTTCCTCCCCTCCCCCTTCCCTCTCCCTCCCCCTCCCCTTTCCTCCCCTCCTACTCCCTCCTCCTTTGTCACGTGCATCCCTAAGGAAGAAAAAAAAAAAAGAAAGGTACCTATTGTTCTGTGCATCACCCATTTTTAGATTCAGGTCATCCTTTGTTGTGTTCCACTTCCAGCTGCAGGTGACCATAAGTTAAGCGGCAGGAAAAATTCAGGTCATCCATTGTTCTGTGTGCCACTCCCTGCTGCGGGTGTGTATAAAAGACCTCTACCCTTTACGTTTTTGTCTCACTCTGTCTGAAGATGTAACATACGAAAGTACTCACTGTCGCTCCTTTCATTTTTCCTGTGGTTATTTTGCATACATATATATATATATATATATATATATATATATATATATATATATATATAATTATCGTTCATCATCCTTGACCTAGAGATCCGTAAGGTAAGCTCAATAAAACCGGGAAAGAAAAAACACGAAAGAGGAAGAACTGTCAGCAGCTTATTCGGTGAAATAGGGCACTCACACATTCACACGACACTGAATCTTACAGGATCATGGCTTCATCTCACGCCTAGCCATCAGCACATATTATTTTTATTATTTTCCTTTATACTCATGGATCCGTTTTACATAAACCTGACAGAATATATCCAGTGACAGTTAAAACGTAGTCCAAAATCTTTTCGTGAGTTCCTTCGCCCACCTTCAAAGTCTCTCACACCTACTTTTTTCTCTGCCCTAACTAGAGTACATTCATTCTCTCCATGTAAGCATACTATTTTTGCCGTTCCCTACCATTTTATCAGCAGAATTCCTTGACGCACATATTCCACGATTCGTAGTTCTTTTTTTTTCATTCCATGCATTCCACACACACATTCCTCAATATTCACATTTCCAGTTCTCTTACTCACGAGTCTTTGCTCTCACGACAACCCACATGTTAATAAGGGCACTCACATACCTTCATGTACTCCTTTAATAGCCTCCATACTCAGTCATCGGTACAGTATTAAGACGTTCATAACGTCACCCACCTTACTTCCCTGTGCCACTTCTTTCCATTTCCTCTGCATTAACCTTCTTTACTGTTTCTTCACAAAGGTACTAATGTTCCCTCAGCAGTTCAAAAGATGTCCATTTTTTTGGACATGGCGTGGAGAGTTACCTTCTCTCTCAACAGCCATTATTAAATCCTTAGATTTACTTTCAAAACGCGAAGCCCATACACATCCACAAAACTGTAAGCAACACAGTGGACCCATAAGAGAAACTTAAGCCCATTTTTGCCCAGTCAAATCAATTCATACCAGTTAAGGTCTTTTCGAAATTTTCTGGCAACTACATTTCAAATAATATCCACTGAGGACCATTCTGATAAGTTCAGACCAATGTCATAATTCTGAGTGAGTTCAACCAAGTTTATACCAAAAGAGATTAATTCAAGCACATTTCAGTCCATCAAAATAATGTATAGTCAATTCATACATAATGCAATACAGAGAAGTCAACCAAGGTTTGCTTATTGTATTTCAGGTTAATTTTGGGCATTAGAGGTCCCTTCAAGGCTGCAAGGATCACTTTAGTTCGCCTAACATTAACTCAGATGATACTGATTTAAGCCAGGTTTACACTAAGGAATCTAAATCTCATTTAGGTCCATTCAAGTATTTTCAGATCCATTGGAACCACTACTTTCCATGCAGTTCAGTTCAGTTCAAGGGTACTTAAATTATTTAAAAAGCCACTTGATACTTACAATTGTCCTTCAAAATTCCTAGCAGGGGTACCTGGTAATGCCAGGGTAAAACCCTATGATGGGGCATACCAGCGTTGCCTGGGACCCTTGATAGCCTTTCCCTCTGTGGAAGATGGCCCCTGGGGTCCCACTGTACCCACTGAGGCTATGTTCCTCCTTGGGCCCACGTCCCCAGGGATATTATATTCCCCATGGACCTACTCCTGCCAGGGAAATATTATCCCATTACCCACCCACCCACCTACCAACCCAACCATACCAGTCCACCCAGCCCACTCACTCACTCACCCACCCACCTGCCAACCCGCTCACCCACACTTATCCACCCACCCTGCCCACTCACTCACCCACACTCACCCACCCACCCTGCCCACCCACTCACCCACCTACGCTGCCTCACCACACACATCCAACCATGTCCACCCACCTAACCCACCCTCCCAACCTCCCACTCATTGCACTCACCCTACCCGTTCACACACACACACACACACACACACACACACACACACACACACACACACACACCGCTCGCTGGTGCAGTGGTAACGTTCTCGCTTGCCATCTGGTAGACGGGAGTTCGCGCCTCGCTCAGGTTGCGAAAAGTTTCACTGACGAAGTGGGTGGTTACTGTCCCCCTCGAGCAAGGGGACGGGTGTGTGCGTGTGTGAAGGTCACAGCCTTGCCCTTAGATCGGACTATATGAGCTCTCAGCTCCCTTCCGGGAGGGTAAAAGCTGACGATCACGACCATCAGGTGATCCTGACCGACCCGGTGAATTACACACACACACACACACGCACACACACACACACTCAACCCTGCCCACCCAGCCTACCCTACCAGTCCATCCACCCATCTGACCCATTGTTGCTAATAATGATATGGTTGTAGAGGAAGAAAACTCTGGTAATTGGTTACCAAGCTTCCACAATTGATTTTTATCTTGCCAGTCAGGGGCGCCACTTTAGCAGCTGCAATGTGCTCAGTCGGTAGAGAGGTGGCCTGCAGTCCTACCGGACCCAGGTTCAAATCCCGGCTGGGGCAGGGAACAGTTTAAGGATTTGAATTTCTTAAAATCAGACTTTACTGATCTACCAGAAGACCCGCCGACATGTCGTAAAAATACCCCCACTATGCCCTAGCATGTATTCAGTATGGACGGTGGGTGTTAGTGCCGAAGTGGTGACATGTAGAGGTGTATGGTATGTAGGAGGACTACTGGGCCTTGAGAGCAGGCTGTGAAGCCTATGCCCAGAGTCGGACACATAAAAAAAAATATATATATATATTCGACGAGGAAAGGTACCCCTGTTCGAGCTGTAGAAAAAGTGCTATATGCATCCCCCTCGAATTCCATAGAGGAGTGACAGACACAGAGAGAGAAACTTTTTCTTTTATTCATATAAAAGGATTATTTTAGGCGAGAGGTGGTGGAGAAGCGCCTCCCTCAGGGAGGACTGAGGAAAAGGCTTTCCTTCTCTCGTCCCTGATTGGTCTACGGTGATGGGCAGAATGGGGAGGTGTGAGAGCGCTTATATTTCCCTCATAGTACCGTCACCAAATTGATCGCCATGGTTCGAAGCATTATTTATTGCTACAGCAGTTAATATGTGTACACAGACTATTACCTATGGTATATCACAATACATACAGGTGTGCATGTTGATATTCTAGAATATGAAAGTCCAGCCAAAAACATTTAAGGAGTAAAACATTAGAAAGGACAGGATAATACTCACCATAAGCCAAAATCAGGGAAGGAGAGAGAGAGAGAGAGAGAGAGAGAGAGAGAGTGAGTGAGTGAGTGAGTGAATGAGTGAGTGAGAGAGAGGAGAGAGAGTGAGAGAGAGAGAGAGAGAGAGAGAGAGAGAGAGAGAGAGAGAGAAGAATACAGAAAGAGAAACACGTGTCCTTTGAGGGGGTGGCAATGACAAGATCAGGTCCACCGGGACATACTTGTCAATCCTAAGCCGCTTTCTTCTCTCCCCTACCCCGTCGCTCCGGAGGGCGTACATGCATGCATTCAGACATATATTTATACATACATTGTATATATATATATATATATATATATATATATATTTATATATATATATATATATATATAAATATATATATATATACATATATATATATATATAGAGAGAGAGAGAGAGAGAGAGAGAGAGAGAGAGAGAGAAAGAGGCGGGGGTTGTCAGCAGGTGAGGTCACATGGGAGGCACGGCCTATATATATACTGGCTTGGTATGAACATGTCATCATTTCCTTGGAAACTCCTATAGCAGACAGTACCCAGCTATTCCGTTTCCTGTATCCTGGTGTGACGAAAACTGAGCAACTTCAGATACCTGAGGCATTGCTGTACAGGCCAAATCGGTAATCATGATGCAAGACTTGGAAGATGCGGAAGGCAGGCTACCATACACCAGCCAGACACGAAGAGTGCTTATGAACGTCCACAATTACCTTCGGAGGCGAGGCGCAACACTCAGTGAAACTGACATGGATGTCGAGACGGCAGCGGCGACGGGAATATCGGTGCGCTCTGTGCAATGTATGAAAAAGGAGATGAAGGAAGGAGGAATCCGGTCGCCTTCTCGCAAGAAAATAAGAAAATCTCCAGTGCTGGACAACACTGATGATTTCGATGAAGCCTGCATAAGAAGAAATTCTGGCTTTTTATGAAAGGGGGGAAATTCCAACCATGCGTAGCCTGCTGGAGAAGGTTAAAGAACCCCCAGTGAATTTTCCTGGTGGTAAAACGTCGCTTTCTAAAATATTCAAGAGAATAGGATTTAAATTTAAGAAAACCGAAAGTGGGAGACAGCTTCTAATGGAAAGAGAAGACATTGTTATTGCAAGGTGTAAATATTTGAGGATTCTAAGTGAAACCAGAAACTCCAGTAACCCACGGACAGAAGTTTATTTAGATGAAACTTGGGTATATCAAAATGAAGCTGTGAGCAGATGCTGGAGTACACCAGACGGAAGAGTTGGCCCAAAGTTAAAAACGGGAAAAGGAGCGCGTTTTATCATTCTACATGCTGGCGGAGAAAATGGTTTTGTGCCTGGAGGACTGCTGATGTTTAGAGCAAAGAATGGCATCAAGGGAGATTACCATGATTCTATGAATCACGAGTGTTTCAGGACATGGTTTAAGGAACAGCTTCTGCCAAATATTCCGCCAAACGCATTAATAATAATGGATAATGCACCCTACCATTCTGAAATACTCAATAAAGCGCCAACCAAAAGTTCAAACAAAGGTGATATAATTAAATGGTTACTGGACAATAGCATTCCTCATGACCCATCGCATATAAAATCTGAGTTGCTATATCATGTGAATAAACACAGAGACAGGCAGATATATGAGATTGATCAAATAGCCCATGATCACGGTCACAAGGTGTTGAGACTTCCTCCATATCACTGCAATCTCAATCACATAGAACTCATCTGGGCGCAGGTTAAGTCAGAAATAAAAAAGAGGAACTCTAATGCTCACCAAACTCTTGTCAACGTAGAGGAGATAACAAGAAATGCAATAACAAGAGTAACGGCGGAAAACTTGAAAAAGTGTGTGGGTCATACGAGAAAAGTTGAGGACGAATATAGAAATACAGATATTGTAATAAACCATCTGCATGAGAACTTCATAATCAATGTAGCAGATTCCAGCAGCGATGATGAGTGAAGTGCCACCGTGATGAGAAGAGACGTGCCACCGTGATGAGATGAGACGTGCCACCGTGATGAGATGAGACGTGCCACCGTGATGAGATGAGACGTGCCACCGTGATGAGAAGAGACGTGCCACCGTGATGAGATGAGACGTGCCACCGTGATGAGATGAGACATGCCACCGTGATGAGATGAGACATGCCACCGTGATGAGATGAGACGTGCCACCGTGATGAGAAGAGACGTGCCACCGTGATGAGATGAGACGTGCCACCGTGATGAGATGAGACGAGTTGTCGTAATGAGGAGAGACGTGTTGCCCAGGTGTGGAAAAGTGACGCATCGCGGTGATGATAATAAGTGACATGCCCCCATGGTGCGGAGTGATGTGTCGCTGTTCCTATTTTGTACTCTGTGTAACCCCAGATCAATATTATTATGAAACAGAGATACTGTATATGATATTAATAAATATATAGTATATGATATTAATAAATATATACTTTCATATTAGTCTTTTACTTCTCATTCATAAAGTGACACAGCTGCATAAGGTATACTGTATTTGTGTTTACTTTCCTAAAATGGAGAGAGGATAGGAGGAGGACAGAAAAAAATAAATTGAAGTGTTGAGAGAGAGAGAGAGAGAGATGGGAATTAAGCAATGAGTGTACACAATCATAAAATAATCTTTGTAAGCTTTGTCTTGTCACTTTAAAGCACTGGACGAAACTTTTGAAATAATTCTTTAGTAAAATTCTCATGCTTGTGAATCTCAGCTATTTCTCTCAGAAAAACCATAAAGAAGGATTTATGTACCATATGGTTGGGAAATATTCATTCAGAATAAACTGGCTTAAACCAACACGAACAGGAGCATCGCTCATTGTGAAAACATTGTTCACCTGTGTCAAGATTTTTTTTTTTTTTTGATCAATTGAACGCAGGTATGCCAAGTTTATATTTTAGAATATATAAAGCATTAGAAAGGCCATGCAATATACATCCCAAGCCAAAAGCAATGCATTCCTTCGGACAAGCAGACAAAGCAGCTGGAAGGTGAGGTGAAGAGTCATGATGCAAAATACAGAGGAAACAAAGGCAAACATTCTCTGAGGCTCACACTGCGCTCACGTCCCTGGGGATTGTCATGGAGGGCTGAAGCGAATCACAGGTCACAAGATCCACCTGTCCATACTTGCCAATCCTTAACCCTTTCTCCCTATGTTGCTCTCTCTCTCTCTCTCTCTCTCTCTCTCTCTCTCTCGAAACACACCACAACAAAATGTAAGCAAAATAGTATATATATATATATATATATATATATATATATATATATATACGTGGAGGGATTGCATATACCGGTAATGACTTTACTGACGTGGAACAGTGTACAAGTCCTGGAGTATGATAGTGAGAGGGGCGCGCGCGCGCGCACACAGACACACACACACACACACACACACACACACACACACACACACACACACACACACACACACACACACACACACACACACACACACCAGAATATATTGTTCCTTGAGAATTAGCCTCCCTCCTCAGGTCACACACACTCTTGGCTGCCTTTCATTTTAACTTCCTTATGTATTATGAAACTTATTTCTACATCAAATCCTTTATCAATACCCGTCTAATGTTTCCTTTTTTCACTCGAGAGAGAGAGAGAGAGAGAGAGAGAGAGAGACAGACAGACAGACAGACAGACAGACAGAGAGATGGGTTGAAGGGGGGAGGCTGGTGCAGTACATTTAAGGTTATTAAATTCGGCGATGAATTACGGATGACTTGATGAGCCTTATAATGGGATACTGACTGCATAAGTACAGCATGATAAATACAATATTTTCCTTTGTATTTCAAGACCATGAAAAAAGAGATTAAAAAAGTAATGAAAACACATCACAACAAAATGTTAGAAAAAACGTACATACATACATACATAGAGAGAGAGAGAGAGAGAGAGAGAGAGAGTAGCACCAGGCAGGTGACGATGTCTTTCCAGATTAGACGGTACACCTGTACTGGTCATCAAATGGACTCCTAACCTCACTCACGCACCTCCCATCCCACCATCCACCAATCACAGACATTCCAGTGGGAAGAGAGTGGGATGAGCTTCTCCGCCACTTCTCTCTGTCGCGACTATAATCAATTTCTTATCGGATTTCAATGAAATATGATGTACAGGTGGGCAGTTGGTCAAGGACAGTGTCACTATCCATGGAAATTACCCACAGGTTTAGAGAATTTAAAGTATGAATGGAGAAATGGGGAAATTAGTTGTCAATCTGGGGAAATTTTGCCAGAATATTGAACCAATAAACCTGAACTGTAGAAGAAATATGTTATAATTCAGAGACTGAAACTTCAGAAACTGACGGGGATTTTCTTTCGAAAGGGAAACAGACTTCAATGGTGCACACAGGTTTACTTTATCAATAAAGTCCATCGTTTCTGCGCATTAAAATGAAAGAAAGTGAGTGCCACCAGCAGAGGCAGAGATTAAATGACGGTGGTTAAGCCTCAGCGCCTGTCACTGAGGAACTGGGGTTTGTCAGTCAGTGACCCATGCATTGCAGAACACAGCAACTAGGAGTGATTATTTGTTACCATATGAATTATTGTGCTGGAATGGTGATGGTGGTGGTGATTTGTTTTTGGTCCAGTGATAGTGACGCTGTCAGTGTATAAAGCTGTTTCCCCCCCCCCCCCCCGAGATTCAGGCTTGAATCTTTCTTCCACAAACGCCGCCAACCTGCATTTTTCCTTTTATCAAGCAATGTATAGAAAAAAAAATTAAGTCATACCCCAAGTTAACCCAGAAGTGAAGTGGTTGATAAATCTGTAATGCTGTATTTCTGTCTTTGTTTAATAATCCAAGAATAATTCAGGAAAAAAAAAATGTGCACCTGTTTCATATTTTCCATTAGCCAGGCAAAAAATTGGATTATATTGATTTGTTTTTCTAGAATACAAGGCTACTACAGGAACAAAATCAGTGATATTTTTTTATTCATAGATGAAATGTAACCCAAAAGTACATGAGTAATATTATTTCTTTAATGTTCTTTATAATACAAAAGTAAATGACTTCTATAGCCAATGCTCTAATTATTTCACTTAAAATTATATAGAGCACAGTAAGAAAAACCTGCTTTAAGTATAAATAACACGATCTTCAGCTGAATGCTTTAACAACATTGTCTAATCTACATTCATAAATACGGAAATTACTGTATATTTTGTTATGAAATGGGAAATTATGGGAAATCTGTGCATGGAGTTTTGGGGTATGTTGGTCATCATATGTTGGCCACACTGGTCAAGGAAGGTTCGACTAGTTACTGAGATGAATCTGGGTCCATATGGAGGAACAAATCATAAATTTCATTGGCCTTTGAGGAGATATGAGTACTCTGAGGTTGTGTAACAGGGAAAAAGACAGTGGAATGAACTGTTTGAATATGTGAGACCGGAAAAGTATTTTCTCTAGTAAAAAAGAGGAATTACAGCAGTAAACCTTAAATTTTGTTGTCGCTGGCAGATGTATGCGCACTCTAAGTACTTCCTGTTTGAGTAAAACACACACACACACACACACACACACAGAACATTCGTACTCCATGGCAGCCCACTGTCGTGTAAACATTCACTTTGACTATACGACTCTGGTGAAGATTTATCAAGAAATTACCCCAATCCCGCCATTTTCCAGAGAAACGGCCAGAATAATGGACCATTACGCCACCAATGTGAGTTTTCACTGGCTTTTCCTTTCAGAATGACGACGTATTTCCAATGTTCATCCTTGTAAGTAACAGCTGATTTTATTCAGCTTTGGAGAGCCTCTGGTACTGGAAGGGTTATTGGAGAATTTATCTGATCCTTTTAGTTTGAAGATCAAAATCATTAGTCCGGAGATAACAAAGAATAGAGTATAGATTTCACTTTAAGAAACGAGTTAAAATACCGGTAGTTCTTAAAATGTACCAAGACTACAGCTCCCTGCGTTTACCCTAATAGCTTTATTTTCGGATGGGCGAAACTTGTAGACGAAAGTGCCAGTGGGAAGAAAATTGCTGGCGCTGATAACAGACATTCCAGACAGCGAGATCTGACTCTTTTAAAAGGATCTTATGGGGTAAGAAAAGGCTGAGTTAAACAACGAAAGCACTTGGCCTGCTGCCTTATTTTTCTCTGATACGTCTTACATTTTCACCAGTAAGAGAAATTGTCCTTCACCTTCCTCTTCCTTAACAGCTTAGTGAAGACGTGGTTGTGTGGTTAAAGAAGTCGTTTGTTGTCTCCAAAAGGCGCAAGTTCGATCCCAAGGTGGGACAGGGAACAGTTTGATTATTTAATATTCACTCAACCCATTTACGCCCGGTATCCTCAATATAGAATGTTCCCGGGCATTTTCAAAATTTAATAAAGAACGGAACCCAGGGGTAGGGATCTACGAGCTTTGCAACTATGAGCCGACAGGCGGAGGGCGGTACACTTAGTATCTTTCCAGCAAAATCCCTCGCCCAGGAACTCTGGGAGATAATGGGTTAGGCAGAAATTACTGAATTTCAAGACCCATTGACATGTCATCTATACTGAATGAGACAGCTTAACACGGATGCAATATGGACGATAGGTTTTCGCTACGAATCGATGACATTTGGATATACATGACAGAACGGCTAGACCTCAGAGAATGAATTATCAGGTCTATGGTCAGAGTTGGACACATAGAAAGAAAAATAAAGCACTAAAGGTAAACAAGCTATATGCCTGTACAACACTAAAGATACACCTTTCAATGAACTATGACGTTGTCAACTACGCTGAGGCTGTTTGTCTTCACAATAAGCACATTTCAACTAGGTAATGAAAATTTTCGCTGTTGAATCACTAGCGAAGTTACAAATTCCATTAATTAATCACACACACACACACACACACACACACACACACACAGAGCAAAGGCAATTTCGTGCCAGAGGTGACATATAAGGAAGCACACCCCGCTGGGAGTGGCCACGGAAGAAAAGAAGTTGCCAGAGGTCAGAGAGGAGTGGGTCTCAGGATAGAAAATGAGGTGCAGTGGAGTGGTTTTCTTACTTTCAGGGTCATGTGATCCACTCTCAGCTAAGAAAATCATTTGGAGTATGCTCGGGCAGAATAGTGGAGTTGTCTCGACGAAAGGGAGGGTTAGTGAAGAAAATGAAAATTAGGAGTGATGGGAATGAACAAATGAAGAGCGAAGGAGGGGAAAAGAAAGGAGGAAGAACTTGAAGAGGAATAAAAGAAGATATTAGTGAGGAACATAGAGGTAATCTGGTGCAAAGAGACATGAAGCAGAGGAAGATGAGGGGAAAGAGTAGAGGGAGAGGGACTAAAGGAAGGGAGGACGCGCGGGGAGAGGGAGCAAAGGAAGTGAGAGAGTCTAAGGCAAAGGAGACGTAGGTGGAGCAGAAGAAGGAAGGGAATTAAATGGTGAGGAAGGGGAGTGGGAAGGGAAAGGGAGCAGGGGAAGGGAAGGAGAAAGGGGGAGCAGCTAAGATGAAGGGGAAGAAGGAAGGGGCATGGAGACAATGTGGGTGAGAAGAAGGAGAGAGGGAGGGAGGTACGGAAAGAGGAGGAAGGGGAATGGAAGGAGGAGAGGGAGGAGGGAAGGGAGGATGTCCTAAATGGAAAGGAGTGGGGAGGCAAGGTAGTCATTTTCGTTAATTCTGAAATATTGGGGTGGACATACTTTAGGAACGAGGAAGAAATTTGAGGGTAAGGGGAGGAGTGGGAGGGTGAGAGGACTTAAGAGGGTAAGGGGAAGAATATGAGGGTGGGAGGAGATTTATGAGGGTAAGGGAAAAAATGAGAGGGCGGAGGGAAATTTAAGAAGGTAGGAGGAGGGGTAGGAGGGAGAGGGGACACTTAAAAAGGTATGGGCCAGCAGGGTGGTGTAATCAAGAATGGCTGACTATCAAAGCCAGTGCAGGTTTTCACGGGTACATAATTTCTGCGTGGATAATCCGTGGGATGTAATAAAGATACCTAGGTTATAATTTTCCTTATTAACATACTGTACAAAGAGCAAAAAACATCCAGCGGAGTTAACAATGGTTGTGATGCTTATGGCTGAAAAAATTTAAAGTAATGATGGTTGTGATTCTTACAGGCAGTCATATACGTGCACCTGCAACATAAATTTGATGACTGGTACACGGAAAATGTATTGTGTGTGTGTGTGTGTGTGTGTGTGTGTGTGTGTGAGAGAGAGAGAGAGAGAGAGAGAGAGAGAGAGAGAGAGAGAGAGTGCAAATGAAAGAGGGAATGTGAAAAGAACAAAAAGGGAAAGTGAGTATAGGTCACGATGGGCAAGAGGAAACGATGAAGTTGCAAATGAACTGGGTGAGTCTGTAAGATTTTAAGGAAGGTGACAGAGGCCGAGGATAAATATAAAATGAAACAAGTAACTTACTGAATATAAGAAGTGCTATATAATAGGAAGAAAAGTAGGTGTGTGAGAAGGACAACAGCCAGATATTTCCGTAAAATATTAAGAAGGCGAGAGTAGCAAGAAATCTTTAGAAGGAAAAAAAAAAAAGATTCAATAAATATAAAAAAGTATGTACAATTCATCGTAGTAACAAATCGCTCTATTTCTTTTATTTTCTTCTCTGACATTAGTTCTCAAGAAATTGTTAAGTAAAATACATGCTACCTTGCTGTTTATTCCCTTAAAATTAGTGTTCCCAATGAACGTAGCCAATAGTATGAAAGAAAAAATAATGTGTGATAACGCATCCCTGATTATTTAGAGAACAGACTCTACTCGTATGTATACCAGTGCATATATATAGACCCTAAATGAATCACGTATGTTACATATCCATGAAACTTTCATTTACCACTGGTTGATATCATATTATTCCTGGAAATATTGGGTCTTCATGGAAAACATTTTCAGAATCCAGCGTAGCTTAATTAATTCTGGCGGTCTGATCCCCAGAATATCCGGACGAACTGAATAATTCAGTATTGAAGCTGTGTGTGAGAATAAATGTTTTCTTTTCAGTGACCGGATTCTCGTCGCTAATGCACAGAATTCATATCACGTCCTTCTCGGCAATTTAGTTTGCTTACTACACCATGATATTTCTTTGTTCGTTAACAAGGCAATCTGTGTTGACATTAAAAGGCACTGAATAACATGCATCACTTTTCCTAACTGTACCACCTTCTGAAGCTTACTATGTTCCTAGCCTGGCACCCTTCCTGTCCTTACAACGTTCCAAGTCTTCCTACTTCCCCGACTTTACTACCATTCTTTCCTTGTCATTTCCCTACTATTGCAACTTTCCTTTTCTTTCTTTCTTTCTTTCTTTCTTTTTTTTTTTTTTTGCAATCTTTTTCATATTATGCAATTCATAACATTACATACTTCCCAACTACACAAATTTTGCAAAGCTATCTTTCGATGTGGTTTCTAAGATGATTTTTTTTTTTATACCATAGAAAGGAAGGTAAGGTTAAGCTTGTTAGGACAGATAGGGTGGTAAGTTGAGATAGAATAGTGTAGGAAAGTAGGGTTAGCCTATGCGTGAGACTGACTGGATGATAAGGTTAGATAAATTAGGTTAGAAAGGCAGGGTTGGGTACAGGACGGTAGGAAAGTTGGTAAGGTTAGCAAGTTCAGGTTAGGACAGTGGGTCAAAGTGAGACAGGACAGGTAGAGTGGTAGGTTCAGGTAAGTAAGTTTGGTAGGGCTAAATTATTGTAAATATGATGAGCAGTGTGCAAAGCTTATTTAGGCTAGAGTAGGAATATGGGGTTAAGTTAGATAGAGTTGGCCCAATTGGAAGGTTAGGTTTGTAAGGTTCGGAAAGTAGAGTTGGATTAAACAGGGATGTAATAATGGGAGTGTAAGGTTACCTGTTTGGTTAGGAAAATAGGACTGTGTTAAACAGGGTAGCAATAGTGGGAATGTGAGGTTATGTATGTTTAGTTAGGAAATAAGGTTGAGCTAGACAAGGTAGTAATGATGGGAATGTGAAATTGTTTAGGTAGGAAAATTGGGTTGTGTTATACAGGGTAGAAGTAATGGGAATGTGAGGTTACGTACATTTAGTTAGGAAAATAGGGCTGGGTATAATAAGGCAGTGAAGATGAGAATGTATAGTAGGTGATGTTATGGTGGACAGGCAGATGTGGTGGCTGGCTGGGAAGGATCTAAAGTGGGTAAGTCGATAGACAGGAATGGGTAGGATGGGTTGGAAGTGATAAGAATAATATAACAAGGCGGGAGACGTACACTCCACGATGGTGGCTGATGTATATGGGATGGCAATGGCGGTGTGTAGGCTCAAGTCAAAGATTTATTATACATTACCGATCTGGAGGATAAATGTGTAGGGAGGGAGGAGAGGAATGGATGGAATGGGTTGGTTTTAATATCGAGTTGTGAGACAGGGCGGGAAGAAATACCCTGTTAAAAAGGACATTGTAAATTGAGTGGTCGCGGTGAAATGAATTTGAAAATAAAAGTTTTCTTCACGAAGTAGAATATGAACTCCCTGCCCTTATAACTGGTTGTCCTTCACTGCAGGTAAAAAATATCATAGTAATTCGCTCTTGCAAGAAACACAGTTAAAGGTGGTTGTGTCAGTCCCGTCGGCGAGAGAGAGAGAGAGAGAGAGAGAGAGAGAGAGACCTTCAGTTTACAGTACATGAAAATTATATTGCAAGTGACAATGTTGACAGTGGTAATGATGGAGAGAGAGGGTTCTTCATTCCACGGTAAAAAATAATGAAGTTGGTAATGACGATACTGATGGTGAGGATACTGATGATGATTAGTGAATATTATATCGTTTTTAGTTAAGGCTACAAGTGCACATCACAAGCCCTGTGTTTTGATTCACTCTTTAGTCCTATGCTGTGCACATCAATTAATGTTGTTCTCCTTTTTTCCCCTTCTCGTCATGTTAAAAAAAAAAAAAATCGAACCTTCACACAGGTTCGACGATTCTCTAAGTAATTTTCTCATGATTTTACGATTTTTTATCTCTGGTGAGAAATCAGTATAAATATTGTTAAGGCAGAAAATATCTTTCGAGAATTTTTGGCACAGCCACGTGTTGTTGCTTTGAGCGTTTTTTTTCCCTCGCCGTCTGTTCTGTGTTGTACCAAACAGTTTAATGAGGACAGGATCGCAGGCCTCGTCAACAACTCTTCCCCTTCCCCCAAACACGCATTTTATCCTCCCCCTCCCCCCCTCTCGTCCCATGTTTCTAAATCTTTTTTTTTTTATTGTAAGCTATTTCACTCTTGGAAAAACGACTGGTCAGACTTGCTTTACGTTTGGACTGGATGGCCTAGACTACGCCCTTGGTGGGACAATATAATGCATGAAAGCCTTAACAACAGCAACAGCAGCAGGAACGGCAGCAATGAAGCATGTTAGCTCAGCAAGTAAAGTTTTCGTTTCCCAGAATGACTTCACTTACTGCATTTTAACCATATCAGTCTAACTTACCTTCACCTAATCTACCCCCAAAGCTAATCAGATCCAACCTGTCCCCATTGTCTCTCACCCACCTTCATGTTTCGTTACTTTTTGCGATTTCAACACCACAGCCTACGTTTTCTCATCCCTTGAAAATCTCATTTTATTTAATATTATCCAAATCTGAGGCATCTATGATTGTAAGAACACGATGATGATGATGATGATGATGAGGATGACAACATTTCTGATACTGATGGTGATGGCGATTATAATGATGATAATGACAGGTTAAGAGTGTAGGTAGAGCGCTCTTAACCCCTAGCTATAACCAACCACCATATCCTCAGTGGACTGCTTTCATGCTGGAAATGTAAGAACTAAATTTTTCACAATATATGATATAATACAGTGGCTTTGATTTATCAAACTGAGCGGTATTTTTTGTTTTTACTTAATTCAGTTTAGCAAAAGTTCGTAGCACAAAAAACGAGTTTTACACTACTGACGTCATAATCTACTGTTTAACTATTAGACGACGGCTGTCTGGCTATCACACAACACTCAGGCAGGTAATACTGAAAAAGAGCTACAAATCTGCTACATATCTCTTTTGGTGTTATGGTAAGTAACCACTGGATATTTTATAAATATGGTAGTAACTGCATGATTGATAATTTAATATATAACAATATGAAAGCGATGAGAGTTCTACCAGTGACTAGATTAGCTTTCAGTTTAGGTAGTCCGCAGCCTTGGCATGGTATGTGATAATACATTTGCTCTGCCCTAATGACTATTAGTGTCGTAATGAAAATAGTTAATCAGTGATGGGCACTGGGTGAGAATACTGGAAATAATTGCATAAAACGCCATGTTCAGTGCTGCGTTGATTAAGCGAGTGATTTCGGTCTGGATCTGCAGAAAATTTGATAATAACAGCGCATAACTTTTCACAGTCGGCTGTAACACGAACAACAAATAGCGAAAAGAAGTCAGATGGATAAGAATTGGCTTCGTTTATGAGTTTGATGCTGCAAACAGAGGAGATAACAAAAATGGACTTCAGTGTAAATGTTGGAACACTGTTTCCATTTTGGCAGCAATTATTGATCCACAGGTAGAACAGTTTACTTTAAAGGGGGAAAACAAAAGGCTTACTTAATAAGCTATTTTATGCACTGTGAGTTAAAGTATCCGAAGATCGTGGCGTCACGACAATCATAGTACATTCAGCAGTCATATGCAAGTATTTCAACTTCTACATGCACAGTTTACTAATTCAAGCTTATTAAATAAATTACTAGCATTGGAGCGATACAATAAATATTTTTTTAACCACTGTCGTTCAGTGTCTTTTTTGTTTGTTTCTGGCAGTAGTCTTTTACTACCCGTTACCACGCCGCCTCACTTTAACCCCCTGTGATGGACTCAGGATTTCTTCGAACTCAGAACTCCATTTGCGTTAAGTGGTTTACACAAGGAAGGAGATGAACTGAACATGTTATTTAACCCAGCCAATTATAATGAAACTTGACCCAATCTAATGTAAAACGACCGATCCTAGATGACCTATCTATCCTTACCAAACCTAAGGCCGGGGAGAACGGGAGAGAGAGCATGTGTGTAAATGGTGAAGAATATGAGATGATGCCACGATTCCGGGGGCTTGAAGAATCTGTGAAAGAGTGTGTGGCTCATTTCACTGGGCCACGTACCCACTGGGCATATTACTGATGCTTCGCCCACTTTCTAACCTTTCTTGATATTACCTCACCCCATCCTTAAGAGGGACAAGGTCTGACCAGAGAAAAAGAAAAAGAGGCTGACGCTGACGATGATAATGATGATGATCATATAATCACGTACAGTAGTGGACCAGTAAGTCCATGAGTTAAGCTATGTATTACCAGGCACACAGGTTTTCGTAAACTGGAGAATTTATGTAAGCTTACTTTTCGCATAAGCGGCTCTACCTGACCTAAATGACATCACTGAATTGGCGGGTCAGCTGAATATGTGTTTTCTGGGATTAGTCCATCATAAACTGCAGAAAGAAAAAAGTGTCATGTTATTGGGAGTAAGCGGCACATTATCAAACCTGATGTAGAGGATTTGGCTGTGCTGCTACAGTTCACTAAAGCTAACCCGGGATCGTATTCATAAACTATTGTAACACTGCTTATCCGTCCCCGCCCCGAAGGGGCTCGGGGACGGGTATTGTTCTCACTCGGTTTGTCTGTTGGACAGTTTGTCTGTGTGTCTGTTAACAACTTTACTCGAAAACTACTTGTGCGATTTTGACTAAAATTACAGGGATGATGGGCTATGGCCTTCTGGTCACCTGATTTAATTCTGGGCCAAATTAGGCCAAGGCCTAGGCTGTAGGGCCAAAAAACAAAAACAAAAATGGGTCGGGTAAAAATCGTTTTTTTTTTTTTTCATAACTCCTTTCAAATTCGTCATATCGACATTAAACCAAAACCTACAGGTGCATCTTTCAAACGTGCATCCTATAACATACCTCATTACACCAGAGGGGTCACCCCCTAGTTAGCAGTAGGGGGGTCAATGTCAGGTGGGTCGGGCCTAAAATTTCAAATGAGCATAAAATGGTCAATTTTCACCCTATTTACTCCAAATTTGATATGTGACATCATTGACTAGAAATCCTGTTGTGTTTATGTGTCTGCACTAAAATGACAGCCGGGGACGGGTTTGCTGTACCTTGGCACCACTTTTTGTTGTTTATATATTTTTTGCTATTCAATGCGGCTACCAAGCACTTCGCAAGCGAATAACAGTCAAATGAAAGGTAAAATACACAACAAATCACAAAGATCTTGAAAATAAGTAAGATTCAATCTCTTATGGCCCACATTTAACTGAATAAAAATCGTTTAGCGCTGTCTGGGTTGCAACAATAGAGCTGCTCGATGAGGAAAGGATTAGTATTCTACTTGTCCTTCACAGACCTCACTGAAAATGCAAACTGTTTTTTAAAAGGAAAACAAACTTCGTGACTTGACATTAACTGAATGAAAAGAGTTTCACTCACTCCCTGGGGCCACACGCCACAGGGCGTATAACTTCACTCACCCCCAAAGTCCACCCACGGAGTTCCTTCTTGCAAGTATCTAAGCAGCAACTACCTCCCCCCTCCCCCGTACCTCCCCACAGGAATGATTGACTTGCTCCAGCCATGAGGGAATGGTCTACTTTCACCAACCACTAGGTTTGTGGCCCTCCCCTAGGTCCCCTGCACTCCTGGTTGACCCTCTGAAATATCAGCTTATGAGCAGGATCAATTTCAAGGACACACGCCACCTGGCCATGTAACTGGAGGAGTGGTAAGAGGGCTCGAATCATCCTGAAAGAGTATTCGTTCATCAGACAGTCGTTTATAACAATATATGGTCCTGTGAAAGCACTTAACACCAAACGAATAAATTTGCCACTCCAAGGTACTTCTTAGTGGCAGAACAACTAGAAAGTAATACAGGGAGCACCAGCACCAAAAGAAACGGATTTCGTCCTTCTACAATCTACACAAATAACGACAACGTCAGATTCCTGAACTGAGTGAATCCTTAATACCATAGGCAAGACCATCATGCTGAGAGATTTCTTCATCTGACATAACGTACCGTTGTTATGAAAGACACTATCGAGATAAACGATTTTTTAAGGACCGATATGTCCTTTCCACATGCCTGAACTGACTTAACTGCTTCATTCAACAAGCCATCAAATGACTGAACTGTAGTCTAGGCCCAGGAGACCATTAGTTCTAATGGCCTTAATATTCTCGTTGAACATTTAGAGATGACTCAGGGATGTTTCCAGTGACATCACGAAGATAACTGCATCATCAGTAAAGTAAAAAATAGTAACTGTAAAATTTCCGGTTGAAATTCCACAGTGACTCTGACTCAGCCTGAACCAGCTGCCACTCCATGCATGTGCTGAAAAATGAGGGGGCAAGGACGCATTCCTGTCTCACTCCAGAGGTTACTGAACAGAAATCTTGACACGATTTTCGGTGCTTAATTACAGACTAGCTACCAGTCGGCTAACCCTGCGGGTATCCAGTGGTGTTCCCATAGTGAATCTTGAATTAATGTCAAATGCCTTCTTGAGATGGATATACTCGTAGGCTGGAAGCAGTCCCTGCTGAGACACACGAAGCCATTCCATGAGAATTAAAAAAATAACAATAAATAGGATCCAGTTACATTAGATTTCTTGGGCCTGAATCCAGATTGCTCAAGCCTCTGACACTTCATCAAATAATTTCAGACATGTGACTAGAGCACATACGAGTAAGCAAGAACCGTGCCTGGCACACTGAGCACTGTAACGCACAATCACATCACAAATGCCACAACACCACACCACAGCTCACACACTACCACATTACCATGGCCGCCACACATCACCGCACACCACGTCATAACCCCACACTACCACACCATCAGTGCCGCCATATCACAGCTCATCATATTGCAACCCCACAATATCAAACCACCAAGGCCGCAACACCACACCGCAGCCCAGACACTATCGTGGTCGTAACTTAACAACACAATTCACATATTATCATGTTCGCACCACACCACGATTCATACTATCATGGCCGCAGCACCACAATGTACACACTGTCATAGCCGCAGCAACACAGTCCACACACTACCATGACAGCAGCACCACACCACAATCCACACATTACCATGGCGGCATCACTACACCAAATTCCACACACTACCATGGCCGCAACATCACACCACAATCTACACATCATCATAACACCATAACCTCAGGTAATGACTAGCAAGTCTGATAAGCTGAGATCGAAAAGTTTAATCATCTGAACGACAGACATTCCCGCACCAGAATCATTTTTTTTTTTCAATAATAAACAACAAATATCCAAGCGATGTCGTGAAAGAGGAAGGATGAAGAAAGGTTTATTTATTTATTTATTTACTTATTTATATTCTGGCGACTACAAATTTCCCTGATTGCATACAATCACTTGATGTTACCCTGAATAAAATACCGAAGCATGCATAAGAGAGACAATGTTATACTGTATATATGCATGTATGTATGTCTCTCTCTCTCTCGGCATATATATATATATATATATATTCAGGGGCAGGATCCCACCGCTACCTGGCGCATCCCCGGGTAGCGGATAGGGGAAGGCCTTGCAGATATACGAGGTACTGTCTTAAACGGCGCGGACCATGGGCCCCCTATATTTATACTGTATAGGGCTCCACCGGATATACTGAATAAGGTGCCACAAAAATTACATCTCACCAGAAACTATGTGGCAGGAAGGTGATGTTATTTGCCACAATCCTACCAACCAAACGTGAATTCTACTGTTAATGATTTGACGGACGTTCCTGTTGGATCATCGTCTACTAAATGTCCGACCGCACTGCAGCCTGTGCTTATGGTAAGTGTGAAACCGAAAGTGAGTAGGCACTGTTTCGTCAAATAAGAGACCGGAACAATAAACAAACTGACATCCATGGAGGCCTATGCATTCAATGTAAGAAGCCTCGCAGAAGATTACAAAAATGATATGTTAATGACTGAATTAGAAAACATTAGTTGAGATATTGTTGATTTGAGTGAGTCCACAGAAAAGAAGAAAAATCAGTTCAGCTCCAAGATACCAACTACCTATTTTACCACAGAGGAAGGCAAAATGAAAGAGTTCGTGGTGTAGGATTTCTAATTCACAGAAATCTTGCAAGGAACATTGACAGAGTAGCATGGATTGTAAATAATCAGTGCAAAAGACACACCCTGAAATCAATACATGTACATGGACCGACTTCTCTAAGCTTAGATGAAGAAACAGAATCATTCCATGACGACAACCTACAGAATATGGACAAAGAAAAGACCAAATATTCTATACTCATGGGCGATTTCAATGCAAAAGTTGGCATATCGAAAATGGAAGAGTATGTATGGGAAAATTCGGAGTGAGAGAAAGAAATCAATAAGGGGAAACGGTGGTAAGTTTTGCTAAAATGTATAACATGAGAATAATGAACATATTCTTTCACCAAAAAAAAAAAAAAAAAAAAAACAGGGAGAAAATGGACCCAAGATGTCCAAATGGTGAAACAAAGCATGAAATCGACTTCATTGTAGCATATGTGAATAACAAAATCATATAATTTCACAGTTATCAACAAAGTAAATATAGAAAGTGACCGTAGAATGGTGGGTTGCATAGCCAGATTCAGTTTCAGAAGTGAAAGAAAGATGATGATCAAAAGTAAAAAGAGATGCCCAATAAAAGAAGGCAAAAACAAAGGAGCCTTACAGTTGGAAATAATGAATAGATTTCATGCTCTAAGTTGTGCTGAGTGTGACACTGATGAGTTGAATGATAAACTGACAATAGTGCAACGGAAACCTGCGTAGGTAGTAGGGAAAGCCAATGCAACCAAAGCCAAGAAGTATTCAGAAATGACCTTCGACCTTATGAAAAGAAGAAAGGAGATTCTTAGAAAAAAAAAAATGAAATAGAAAGAACAGAATTAATACTGTAAAGGTTATTAACAAGAGACGGTGAGGATTAGAAAAAAAAAAAAGAAAAAGAGAAACATGGATCAGATCAAAGAAACCACCAAAGAAGGAAAAAGCCTGAACCAGGTCCAAGGTAAAATGGCACTAAGATAACAATAAATTATATCACTGAAAGACAAAAACGGTGAAATCCTTAAATGCAGAGATAGGATGATGAAGAAGGTTGAAGAATTTTACAAAGACAATAGCTAACTTTTCAATTGACAAGTGAAATGCCTCAGGCAACACCAGAGGAAGTAAACATATCTCTTCAAAGTATGAAAAAAGAAGGAAGGCCCGGGGAGAAGATGGAATAGTAGCAGATTTACTGTTGGGTGCAGGAGTAGAAGTACAAAATAGACATGCCCATTTGTTTACTCTGTATATATTGAAGAAGGGTCTTCCCAAATTATGGTGTAATGCAATAGTTATTTGCTTTACAAGAAAGGCGACTCATATGATCTTAGTGACTATCGACACATTGCCTTATAACCAGTTGTTTTCAAACACTTCTCTAAAATCCTTAGGAACAGATTATCAACAACTCTGAAGCAGGTATTCGACATCTGATAATCTACACACGATGAATCAGCTAATCAAGAAAATCGCACAATACAGTAAACCATTGTGCTTAGGTTTTGTTGATTACGAAAAGGCTATCGACTCAATGTAACAAATACCAATTACAGATTCATTGCAGAAACAATGAGTAGACGAAAACATTGAAAAACTGCTCGGAAACATATCATAAAGAAGGAACTGCTACTGTTAAACCATATAAAGACTCGGAAAAAAATGATTGAGAAGGGCATGCATCAGGGAGATATAGTTTTACCAAAATTATTTACAGCATGCCTGGAAAGTATTTTCAGAAAGCTAGACCGGGAGAACAGAGTGACCATAGATGGAGAAAACCTAAACCATTTCAGATTTACATTGAAAACCTAAACCATTTCCGATTTCCATATGACATTGGCCTAATCTCAGAAACAGCAGAGACATTGCAGGAAATACTAAATGGCTAAATGGCTATAATAGAGAAGGTCTCAAAGTGGGGCAATAGATGAACTAGAGTAAAACTAATGTTTAATCCAAATAAACGAAAGAACGTCATCAGAATAAGTGAAGAAATTCTCGAAGAAGTCGAGGAGTACAGTTACTTGGGACAAATACTGAAACTAATGAAAGACCATGATGGCGAAGTAAAAAGACGCATTACAATTGAATGGAAAGCTTTCAGTAAACATATAGACATCATGAAAAGTAGCTTGCCAATATGTATGAAACGAAAAGTATATAACGAATGTATAATCTCAGCTATGTCGTACGGTTGTGAGTCCTGAAAGCTGAAAAAAAAAAAGAAAAAAAAAAGATGGGAATTCAACTAATCCTTTCTCTAAGTGGAATGGAAATGTTAATGTTAGGAATATCTTTAAGAGACAGGAAAAGATCAGCTTGGGTGAGAGAGTAGGCTAAAGTCAAAGGCTTTATAGAAGTTATGTAAGAACAGACACGGAGGTGGGCAGGTCATATAGCAAGAATAAGGGATAATCGATGGAACAAGAAGCTGATGAGTGGACTCCAAGAGATTGTAAGCGTAGCAGGGAAAGGCTAAACGGGAGGTGGAGAGATGAGATAGAAAAGTTTGTAGGCAAAACGTGGCATAGATTGGCTCAGTCATGGAATTCGTGGAAAAGTTTGGAGGCGGCCTTTGTTCAGTAATAAACTTCCAATGGTTGATAATATATTTAGCGTATATATATATATATATATATATATATATATATATATATATATATATATATATATATATATATATATATATATATATATATATATATATATATATATATATATATATATATATATATATAAACACGATGAAAGAGAAGATTATAATTATGAAATTGTTTCATACACAAATATGTCGGGAAACATACCTAGAGTTCCAGCGTGCGGTGTTTACATGTCTCAATTGCTGCGGGTCGCAAAGACAAGTACAAACTTCGAACACTTTACTACAAGAATCCAACAGATCACAAGAAAATTCCTCAGTCAAGGCTTCTTCAAAACAGAATTAAGTAAGATAATAAAGAAAACGTATCGACACTATAGCTCCTTCAAACACCTGAAAGGAGAAATACATAGCCATATAAGAGAAATATTAGATACTCCTACGGATACAATAGTATCCCAGGGCTGTCGACGGGCAGAGAGTGCTCGCAGGATCCCTCCTGGCTCTGTAGTAGATTAAGACCTGCTACAACAAAAACCAATTATACCCACCAGTTTGGATTCAGCTGGATGGTACTCAGTCGACCATAACAACAACAAACTATTCCCCTCAGTTACAACGACCAGTTACACCAACCAATTTAGACTCAACTTGATGCGACTTAATCGACAATGACAACAACAAACCATTACTACCAAACTGAACTCCACTGGGAATGGCATATTTGTCCTGTCTATTCATATACTGTATATATATATATATATATATATATATATATATATATATATATATATATATATATATTTGTGTGTGTGTGTGTGTGTGTGTGTGTGTGTGTGTATTAAAAGGGTGCCCGGTGTTGCCAGACCAAAAAGGCGAACACTCTTATCCTATTTGTTCTAGTTCAGTCTTTCTTTCTACTCCAGAAAGACCATGTACCTCTTATGCTTTTGAAGAGGAATTGTAAGAGGTCCACGAACTTCCTAATTCAGCTTTCGCCAACAAACGCACAGTATTTTGTGCGTAGTTGTTTACTATTACCAGTGACCTCAAATGACTGGTGACCTGAAATAACCCCGAGGTCAACCTCACATAGCCTATGTCCGAAATGGAGGTCATGTGAGTCTCCATGCTAAAAACTGGGCTGCTAGATCCAGTCATTCAAGCATGTATGACCAGTGACCTCAAATACACCTATGACCAGTGACCTTAAATGACCTTGGAGGTCAACCTCACATAGCCTGTGTCCGAAATGGAGGTCATGTGAGTATCCGAGCCAAAAATTAGGCTGCAAGTATACCCGGAGTCATTCGGGTCAAAATGGCGAACACTCCACCAACGACCTCAAATGACTCAGATCTTAATTTTGATCTGCCAAAAAGCATCCTTGGGTCACCTTGATTCAGAATATTTATGGGTCTTTGGGTCTTTGGGTCTTTGGCCCTTGGTTTGGGCGTGATTGAAGGACAAACAAACAAACAACATGGCTCATATATATATATATATATATATATATATATATATATATATATATATATATGTGTGTGTGTGTGTGTGTGTGTGTGTGTGTGTGTGTGTAATTCCCCCTTACTGACAGTTCTTTAAGGAGGTGAAGTCTTAATACATGTGCAGGGAACAAATGGGTCCAACCTCTACCAAGCTGAGGCTGGAATTTTAGACGCAGAAAACAACGAAAACCGAGTAGGAGTGAAGTGCATCATGCTACCGCAAAGAAACATATGCGTGGATATTGTGTGGGGGGGAGGGGGGAGGCCTATGTCTTGGTGTCGGAGGGGAGGGGAGTCGTTGTGAAAGGGGGTTGATCAGAGTTGCATGAAGCACTGTGGAAAGCGGTAACATGATTCTTCGTTGATTTACAAGTATGAACTCTTCATAATTCTTTGTCAAACCCTCCACATTTTATCACCAAGTCCCTCTTTTACTCGAAATTCCATGATAGCATTTATGTAAGACAATACCTATATTTGGCTGCCATACTTCACTTATGAAAAACATATTCATTGGTCTGCCGAAAATACGGCAGATACGCCCCTCCATATCCAAAATCCGTGTCTGGTGTGTGTGTGTGTGTGTGTGTGTGTGTGTGTGTGTGTGTGTGCCTGCGTGCGTAAAAGCGCACTCACGGGCAGCCTAATGGGACTATTGCCACCAAAAGTAGGATATGGGGCAAACTGAACCAGAACATGAATATGTCCTCTGTTCTTTTGAGCTTAGGCCTTCTGAAATTCGTATGTGCACTACTGCGGTAAGCAATGGACTTGTATGTGACAGAGATGTGACCAGGTAAAGGAGTAACAAGACACTATCATTTTCCCTCCTCTATGCATATGTGGTAGAGATATGGCCAGATTAGCAAGTGATTATCCGTCTCTGCCCCGGAGGGGCTCAGAGGCGGATATTGTTTTCACTCGGTTTGTCTGTTTGTTTGTTTGTCTGTCTGTCTGGCTATCTCTTAACAACTTTACGCGAAAACTACTGTTGCGATTTTGACTAAAATTACAGGGATGATGGGCTATGACCTTCTGATCACCTGATTAAATTTTGGGCCAAATTTGACCAAGGCCAGGCTGTTGGCCCAAAAAATGTAAAAAAATAAATAAATAAATAAACGGGGACAGGCAAATATCGTTATTTTCGCCATGACTCCTTTCAAATTATTCATATTGACATGAAACCAAAACCTAAAAGTGCATCTTTCAAATCTGCATCCTATAACATGCCTCATTACATCAGGGGGGTACCCCCCGGTTAGCGGTTGTGGGGTCAGTGTCAGGTGGGACGGACCAAAAATTTCAAATGGGCATAAAATCGTCAGTTTTCACCCGATTTACTCCAAATTTGATATGTGGCATCCTTGACTAGATACCATGTAGTGTTTATACGTCAGCACTAAAATAACTGTCTGGGACGGGTTTGACGTGCCTTGGCACCTCTTCATGTTTAGTAATGACACGTCCCTTCACCCATGCACGGGGAGCGGGGTAGCTTAGTGGTAAAGCATGAGACTCGAGATAGCGAGGTCGAGAGTTACCGCCACGCCCGGGTAGCTGCCTATGCTGGGAGGGGTAGCGCTCTCCTGTTACCGCAGCAGGGCTATATGATCTATCTAGTTCTCTCTCGGGGGATTAATACCTTCACCCATGCATATGTGGTAGAGATGTGATCAGGCTGGCTGTCGCTCTGGCTGTGAGAAATCCCCTCGACCCCCGCAAATGTAGTAGAGATGTGGCCAGGCTAACGTTTGCTTCGGCAAGGACACTTCTCCTTAACCCACGCATATGTGGTAGAGATGTGGACAAGTTAGTGATTAGCACTGACACATCCCCTCACTCACAGATATGTGGTAGGCTACAGAGGAGAAATTATTGATAATGATACTTTTTTGGACAGACAAACTCAGCTCTTGACCTTCAAGCTTTGGGATCTCAGTCCACGACGGAGATCGCAACTTCCGAATTTAGTTATATTATCTCCAGAGTTATCAAACATTAAAATTTCAGTATTTCGAAAAGGACAAGCATCTATGAAATCCGAGGATTGAGATGTTTTTGCATTTTGTATTAAGGGAGTATATGCATTAGAATGCAACTCGAACGGAGATATGTAACCTAGCTACTGTAAAAATTCTTCTTGTACTGCATGATCATTATGACGCCAAAAGCGAAATGCTAAAATAATGTGTAAGATATTCAGGGGATGCATTATCTAAGATTTACTGCACAAAACGTAACACTGATGTAGTTGCACATTTCAGTGTCATTAATTTTCTGGAGAAACATGAAATGGCTAACCAAACAGGTGGGGGAGAAAACGACCGATAATGCAGCAATTCATATTCTTTGAAAATGTCACGAGGCACGTAAGGCAGTATTACTACCAGAGTGATCTGAAACTCTTAGTCTAATAGAGGTGTCACTTTCATCTTTAATTTGGCGGTAAACTGCTGTTTTAGTTATAACAGTATCGTTCCCACGGTAAAATATTTTATCCAGTAATACGTCATATAATCGAATGTAGATTATGCATCAAAGAAATTTTTTCTTCTGACGTGGTCATCGAAATCACAGTTATTTTACAAACCTCGTCAAAACAATGAAACTATTATAATGTCAAAGTTGTCCGAGTTTCACAATGGTGTTGTAGCCTACCTCAAAATTACACATCATGAAGACATGCCACCTTTATAATTAAGTAGCCTCATGGAGTGACATGGAGGGACAGGTTGACGAATGAAGAAGTGAAGGAACGTTGTGGGGTGGATGTGGATGTGGTTGAGAAGATTAGGAGAAATACACTGAGGTGGTTTGGACATGTGGAGAGAATGGAGAATGAAAGACTGACTAAGAGGGTGTATGTAGGTGAGGTGGAGGGAGGGAGAGGGAGGGGTAGACCGAGGATGAGGTGGAGGGATGGAGTTGAGAGGTATATGAGGGAGGGGGGGGGTGAGTTGGGGGGAGGGTAGTCAAATGGTGGGTGACAGAGTGACTTGGAGGCGTTTTGTCTGCGGCCACCCTTTGCGGGATTAGGGCTTCGGGCTATAGATAGATAGATAGATAGATAGATAGATAGAAGATTAGTCCGACATAGCAACTCCCAGTCCGTAATGTGACATTAAATTTTTATACGTAACGTCACATGTTAGGCTACGGGGTGAAAGTTATAAAAATAACTTCAACGGAATTATTTGAATTGCGTGGGGAATAGCTGGATATCAATGGCAGATACGACATCGTAATTGTTTCTGTGCATCCACTCATCATGTTTTAATGTGAGTGATAAGTGCTACATTATAAAAGTGTTCAACATTAGATTATTTACTAAGGTCAAAGAATTTGTTGCTTGCACTGTGACGTGATTATTTAATATACAAAACAATATTATGATGAACATTTTCGCACACGGCATAGTTACATTAGTTCATGAGGAAGTGAAACTTAATTTGAATCGAGGTTCACCCAGGCACAGTATTTCAAAGTCTGACTCGAATCACCTGACAAAGTTACTGACAAAGGATCGAAGCTTGTTGAATGAATTTTGTACAGATCAATGCATAAGAAGAGTCTGACACTTTGTTTAGTGACAGGCGTTGAACTAATTCTTTTAAGCAGTATGAGGCTTATATGTGGCAATGGTCATGCCTATGAGGTGTAGTAAAGGATTCTAGGCGACTGAGTGGTAAGTGCATGAGTGATTGGCCTATTTCATTTGGTATGCTGTCGATTAGTTCTGCCATTGTCATGTATTTCTTTTTACTTGCTTTGTGTAGACTACTTTCCCGTTCTATAGCTGGGAGAAAAGGGGCAAATAATGGTTAATTAAGTGCATGTTCGTCATGAATTAAAATGTGATTCTCTTGTCTTTTTCACTTGACATTATAAACAGCCTTCACTTCCTCGCAGTTTCTCCATCCCAATTCAGGAAACACATCACTTTCGTATTTTCTTGGTCTTAATTCGGGAAGCATCTCATGTTCGTGTTTTCCTCTTCTTCCGGAAAATATCTCATCCCACGTAACTGCAGGAAATGAGGCTATGATGATGATGATGATGATGATGATGATGATGATGACTACTATGCAGCATTAAGGGAATTGCATGCCTAGCCATGGAGAACCTCATCGCGAACGAACTGTGCCCTAAATTGTTCTGTAAAATAGAAGGACAACTGGCAACGTGCAAATGCGTCCGTACCACATAAAGCAGGTTACAAGGCCATATTTTTTCAGTCTGACATCCATAAGAAACCAATAAAAAATAATGGTTTTCACATATTTCTTTAACTACTTTATATTCTTTATCGTGTTCCACATTAACGAAAACTCCTTTTTTGTATTTGCATGTAAATATACATTGATTTCAGCAAGAAAAAGGTTATCACATATCACTGCTCAATTCGACTTGGTAGACCTATGGTTTGAATTTTTATCTTTAATAGAAAATTTATTTAGCAAAATAAAATCAAGAATCTATGTGGAAATCATTGGCTATTTTGAAATAAAACACACACACACACACACACACACACACACACACATACACACACACACACACACACACACACACACACACACACACACACACACACACACACACACACACACACACACACACACACACACACACACACACACATCTTTGGTGACATATGAAGGTGCGCAGCATGCAGGAGGACTGTTAGGTCTCGTTGAACGAGGCTTTCATGTCTATGTCTGAGGCTGAACATAAACTATATATTTATGTCTGTACCAAAAGTGGGAGAAAAAAATATAAATGCATAGCTGGGTATATAATATTTCTATGTATATAATATTCCTTGCCTAATAATAAGCTAAATTATCATCACCAAATGCTTCATGTACTGTACTTAGGATATCTTTGTTTAATTTCAGTTACTCTAGTAATAGCAGCCCTCATTTCCACTGACTATGTTGTAGGTCCATTAAGTACAAGCCAAACATTATTTCTGTCTATCCACCCATCTATCTGTAGCCGGACGCCTTCATCCCGTAAGAGGTGGCCACAAACACATGTCCCCCTGCCCTCCGCTATTTCGCTGCCCTCCACCCGGCTTACACCCGTCTCCCTCTCATATATCTATCTACTCCATCACTCCATCTCATCCTCGGTCTCCCCCTCCCTATCCCCGCATCCACCTCGCTCACATACACTTTCCTCTTGCCTCTTAATCTCTATTCTATCCATATGACCAAAACACGTCGAAGTATATCCCCTAATGCATTGTATCACATCCACACCACATTTCCGTTGCTCTCACCAATGACTTCTTGTGTCTTTCCAACAAGGTCCAAGCTTCATTTGCTTGCTTTCCAGTGGGGATCGCAATACCAGAATGCACCGAGTTTTTCACTTCCATGCTCACTACCATATTTCTAATCACCTCTTTCAATGAACTAGCAACCTTTTATCCTCTCTGAACTCTTTCAAACATTTCATCGTCTGAACTTCCATCCTTACTCATTGCACTGCTAACGAACTTAAATGCACTCACATTTTCTATTTCCTTTCTATCTAGCCTCATTATGCATTTAATTACTTCATTTCTTTCGAGAAACACAACTTCACTAAAATCGCTTTAGATTCCGTTTCTTACATACTTTCCCAAATCCACCAAGCCTTGCGTTCCCCTTCTTCTTTACTTAACAATACAGTATCATCTCCAATCAGAACAGGAAGTTTTGAAAAGCTGCCATCTTTCAATAGGGCAACTCCAACATCTGCTGCCCTACTTTGTAACTCTTTTGTAACTCCATTCAAATACAAACTGATCAGCCATGGCGACGTGACACATCCCTGATTCAGTCTAACATTCAGACAGAAAAAATCACTTAGTTCCTCATCCAAACGCACTGCAGCCTACAGGCTCTTCACTGCATTCATCACCTTCCCATTTACTCCATATATTCTTAATATTTTCCACATTCCTTGTCTATCCACTCTGTTATAATTATATTTTCTCCTCATTCATGAAGGCAGCATACAACTACTTTCCCTTCTCTAGAGACCCTTACTTCATCCTACAAGGATAATGAAGCGGGTATTTTTTAAAAGACATACTTTTCTTTTCGATACGTCTTAAGTCACGAGTCAGCCCGACCGCTATTAAGAAAAATAAAAAAAAAATATCTAGGCCATGTGAGCTGTATATATTCCATCAAACCAACACAATCATCCCCCACCAGTTCCCTAGACTCATCAACTTCCGTCCCCCGCTTTCTTATACACTCATTTACTACGTCCCTCCACCTTCATGGCCTCCAACTACTCACTCGTATATAGCATTTGTCATCACGCTGTTTTCACATTATACTCATGCCATCTACGCACACCATTGTCAACAGACTTACTTGAGCCACATCTTTTTTATATCTCGCTTGGTAAGCTGCTGTACTCAGGCAGTTGCAAGCGCTGGTTCGAATCCTCGCAATATTAGCCAACGGCCATACCACGTTGAGTACACCGCTTCCCGTCCGATCAGCGAAGTTAAGCAACGTTGGGTCTGGTTAGTACTTGGATGGGTGACCGCCTGCGAACACCAGATGCTGTTGGCATCCCTATGTGTCAAGTGGGGTTGGTGGAGGATTAGTTCCCCTCCCTGTAAAACAATTAACTCTAAGCCATTGGCCACCCCGTCTGGGATACATGGCGTCTGGCAATGAATGAATGATTTCACATCCTATCCACTCTACGCACACCACGCAAATATCTCAGTAACCAAAGTTCCAGTGATCTTTCAATATACTTTTCGTTCACATACCATACCAATATAACACTTTCTGGCAAAATATTATCAAAGAAACTGCTTACTCCTTTCTGAAATATTAATAAAACACTGGTTCTAGAATGCCTAAACTATAGACTTTCAGCAAAATACAAAACATTACGTCACCTGTGACGAGAGCAATTTTGTCACTAAAGTTGTAGGTGGACATAGTGAGGAGGACAGGCGTTGTGTTGCTGCAGCAGCGAGACTGAACACACTGATCTGCGCCGTATGCTGTGTGTGTGTGTGTGTGTGGGTCCTCCCACTACACCAGGAGAACGTCCTGTTCCCGAATACATCACAGTAGTGTCAAGTGCTCCCTTCTGAGCTCTTTCGATACGATGTGTTTTATTTCTCCTTTTAGTCAAGCTAGTCCAAAGCTTATTATATTTTTAAGGGCTGAAGTGTAAAACAATGATCGCCATTAAACCTGTCAATCTGAATCCGTATTTCTCAGTGTATTTTGGTATCTCCAATTAAAATCGTCTTTAGAGACACTTTCCGAACTGGAAATGTTAAGACACTGAGGTCATATACCCTTTCGGAATAAGAAATCTCTCCAAATCTAAAAATTACAAGGAACACTCAGAGACTGCAACACTTGCACTCAACAGTTCAGCTCCATTTCCTTAATCTTTGGTTGGCTGTTTTCAAAATTGGTTTTTATCCCTAAATCTTTACCTGACGCACAACTCATCCCTCAAGGCTGAGTCAAATCGGATCAGAAATGCTTAAGTTGACCCTACCCTGTAATCTTGACCTTTAACCTATTGTTTTGGAAACAGTAATTTCAACAATGGTAAACCTTAAAGCCTTTCACAGTTTGCCTAATTATAAACAATACTATTTGAGTCAAAGAACCTAAATTTTGACCATGCACTCTCTTCACCACTGACCGAGTCTTCTAAAGGGTGAATCACTTCGTCCTTTCCTGTTCCTTCATCCTTCCACATAGTCTCGTCAGAAATTAAATCTGAGTTGACTTTATTCTCATGACATTACTACTTTCGACGTAAGTTAATGACATTTTCCACTAAAAATATTCCATCATTTATCCAAAGTCCATGCAATAGTTTTTTTCTGTAATCTTGCTCTCTCTCTCTCTCTCACACACACACACACACACACACACACACACACACACACACACACACACACACACACACACACAGAAGCCCACGTTAAAGAATTGAAACAAAATCACTAAAGCATATTCTTAACCTTTTCTGTTCCAATCGCCAGTTTTCATAAGTGAGGATTAATTTTATAAAAGTCTGCCTGTGATCTGCAGCCTCTATTAGTTCAGATTTTAATGCAAATTTTCTCTAGTTTATTCAAATCTGCTTTTACCACCACACCCCTTGCACGAGGAGCGGGTAAGAGAAATTGTTTGTCTTGGTGGAGGAAGAGGAGGCACTAAAAGAATGCATTTTCGTGGCACAGGGAGGCATTGCAGAAAACTTTTGGGGACTATCCTATCGAGACTGATGTGGTTGAAAGCGAAATTTGGACGTGGGCTGTGGTATTTGTGAGTGCATATGGGCCTGATAGTGAAAGCGATAAAAAAGAGGAGTAGTCTTTCTGGAATGATGTTGATGAGTGTCTGCAGAGTTTTGGAGCAAGTGTGAATGTGGTATTGATGTATTGATGGGAGATCTGAATGCTAGAGTGAAAAATGTAGCAGTTGAAGGTGTCGTTGGTATGCATGGTGTGCCTGGAAGAAATGATAATGAAGAAAGAATGATTGAGATGTGTGTTAAGCGAGAGACGGTGATTAGAAATACTTGTCTGAGAAGAAAGATAATTATAAATATACATGGGTGAGACAGGAGGGTGGAAGGGTTGTTGATAGAGCACTGATGGACTACATGGTTGTGTCCAGGAACGTAAGAGGAAGATTGTTGGATGTGAGAGTTTTGAGAGGGAAGGGCGGAGGTATGTCTGACCATTACCTGGTGGAGGGAAAATCTGAGAATAGGTATTAGGTGGGTGAGAACTAAGAAAGTTGAGTGTGGCAGGGAGGTTTTGGAAGTGATTGAGTTGGATAAATGAGAAAAAAATGATAGAGTATCGGGAGAAGTTTAAGGCTGAGTGGAATGCAGCGAAAGATCAGGAAAATGGCGGCGTGAAGGAGGAATGAGGGTTAAGAGTGCTGTGATGGGGCATGCAGAAGAGGTGTGTGGTGTGAGACGAGTAGGTGGTGGTGTAAGAAAGGAAAGTGAATGGTGGTGAGAGGAAGTAAGTACAGTATGGCTATAGCTGAGGAGAGACGTGCATACGAAGTGTGGTTGCAGAGGAAGGATAAGGTGTCATATGAGAGGTATAAGGAAAAGAGGAACAGGCCGAGAAGGGTTGTGATTGATACTAAAGTGGCAGGAGATGAAAGATGGGATAGGCAGTTGACTAAAAATTTCCAACAGAATAAGAAAATATTTTGGAAAGAGGTGAAGAGAGCGCGAAAAAGAGAGTCTGGGATGGAAGAGCGAGTAAAAGCAGACGATGGAAGGACGTTAACTGAGTTGGATGTAGTAAGGAAAGCATGGGCAGAGATTTTGAAAGATTGTTTAATGCAGAGGAGAAAAGGGTGGCTGCGATTGTGGCAGATGGAAGAGTGCAAGGAATGTGTTGGGAAAGTTGAATGCTTCTTTGATCACAATGGAGGAAGTGCAGGAGGCAGAAAAAAGAGATAAAAGCAAGGAAAGCTGCAGGTATGGATGGGTGTGCTGTGGAATGTTTGAAAGGTGGTTGAGCGAGTATTGTTGAGTGCTTAGTAAGACTGCTGAATGTGTTTTGTGAGCGATATGGCGCCGATTGACTGGGGAAGTGCATGAGTGGTTCCATTTTATAAAGGTAAGGGTGATATATATAAATGTACTAGTTTTAGGGGTATAATTCTACTGAGTGCTGTAGGTAAGGTGTATGGTAGAGTGTTGATTAAGAGAATTAGAGAGGATACAGAGGGAGTGACTGATGATGTGCAGTGTGGTTTTAGGAAAGGGTAGGGATGCATGGATCAGGTGTTTAGTGTGAGACAGGAATATGGAAAGTATTTGGCGAAAGGTAAGTACGTGTTTTGGGCGTTCGTGGATTTAGAGAGAGCGTACCGTATGATAGAATTGATAGGGAGGTTTTGAGGACTGTTTTGAGATTGTATGGACTAGGTGGCAGGTTAAAAGAAGTTAAAAGTTTTTATTTAAATTGTAGAGCGTGTGTAAGAGTGGGAAATACTCTGAGTGATTGGTTTCCCCGTGAGAATGGGGCTGCAGCAGGGATGAGTGATGCCGCCTTGGTTGTTTAATATTTATGTCGATAGTGGTGTAAGGGAGATGAATGCGAGAGCGTTAGGTGGAAGTTTGAGTCTGGTGAATGCTGATGGTAGAGAGTGGAACCTGAATCAGCTGCTGTTTGCAGATGATACTGCTCTGGTGGCTGATTCATAGGAGAGATTGAGACAGTGGGCAGAGGAGTTTTGAAGGGTGTGTTAAAGGAAGACATTGAGAGCAAATGAGAATAAGAGTAAAGTGATTAAGTGCAATAGGTTGGTAGAAGGTAGAAGGAAGAATGTGATTTTGAATGAGGGGTTGCTCGGGGAGATTGAGTGTTTTAAGTATTTAGGGTCACATGTTGCTTTGGATGGAAGAGTTGATGTAGAGGTGAAGTTTAGAATGAATGAAATAGGAAAAGTACTGGGATGAAAGAAGAAAATGTTTAGATGTCGTTCACTTTGAATGGATGTAAAGAGAAGGTTGTATGAGGGTGTTGTGGTACTGACTGCATTATATGGGGCTGAAACATGGAATATGGGTGTAGCAGAGAGGAAAAGTTTAAATGTAATGGAGTTGAGACGTTTGAGGAGTATGTGTGGAGTCATGCATATGGATCGAGTGAGAAATGATGAAGTGCGAAAGAGAACTGGAGTTAAGCGGGAGATGGCTGGTCGAGTTTAGCAGAGAGTGTTCCGATGGTTTGGGGTACATGGGGAGAATGGATGAAGAGTGGTTGGTGAAAAAGATAACTGGATCTGATGTGAGAGGTGTAAGGCTGAGAGGAAGACCACGAATAGGATGGATGGACAGCATGAAGAGAGCGTTAGGTGCGAGAGGGATGTCTGTAGAGCAAGGAAGAATGGCTGCACATGATAGAGATGGCTGGAGAGAATTGTTAATGAATAAATGGTAACGCTGCTCAGAGGGTATATTGTCTGGCATTTGGTCTGATCAGCTGATCAGGTCAGGTGCAAGTAAGGAGATGGGTTCTTTATGATGTGGCAGGGGTAAACCAGCTCTGTTGTCGTGCCCTGCAGCAGATGTAGCTGATTAAGCTGTGTAGTTGACCCTCGTGTGGTGTGGTGTGGTAAAGATCTGTCCTTCTCCCCTTGGAGCTATGATACGAGTAAATGTGTGGTGTGGATGAGTAAATTGGAAGTGTGTTGTCCTGTCTCGGCTACCCCCCCATTTTAGGGGAGGGGGGAAGTAGACTAGGTATATATACTGATAGATGCTTCCATTCCTATTTCCCATACAGGTTTCATAAAATCTCCTGCCATGGAGAGATTCTGCACAGTTTTGCCACGCTTGTAAATTTTCTTATATAATTTGGATATCATATGTTTACCTGTTGGCTATTTTGGTTTTAATGTTGGTAGAACCTGGGTGTGTTGAAAAGGTTGTAGAAAACTGAATAACATACAGTTACTATATTTAAAGGCTGATTGTTTAAGAAGTGTTGTTTTAAATAATGTCAGATGATCTTATTCAGCTGAACGTGAGTCAAAGGAGACCATGGGAGTTAATATCGCCTTATTACAGCCTGGCTTATCCGGCCTCTCATCACATAATTCACCCACCAGGCCACATTGATACCGCTGAACCCAAGTATTAGCGAGAACATGTGTAGTCTTGATAATTATATGCTATCTCAACATGGAGTTCAATATTTCATCTTAAACCTATTACGCACATTGAGATTTAGAAAATCATTTTGCATTAACAAGGGGTAGAAAACTGTACTCTAGAACATATAAAATCAATCTGCCTTTTCTTAAAGCAGTGAGGCGTTGTCATTTAGTGAAAACATTGGAATTATTAATTTTCTTTCCTTATATATTATGAAAGATATACTTCTATGTCAGTTGCTCAGCCATTCGCTCTGTTCTTGTGTGAACTAGTGAGGCACTGGCTTAGCAACGGCATTTCTATTTTTTTTTTGTTCATAAACCTACGAACCAAGACAGGTAGGTGGAAGAAGTTTTACGTATGTGCCCCTCTCCCCCAGAGAGAGAGAGAGAGAGAGAGAGAGAGAGTCTGCTCTATGTTCGTTTGCCTGTATTCAACCTGCATGACTGGACAGACGGAAATAGAAAGTAGCATGCAAGTTTCATGTAATTTAGCAAAATGCTGTTTAATTGACATTTCATTTGCTTCCATCCCTCTCACTTCCTTGCCCCCCCCTCCTCCTTTTCCTTTTTCCACTCTTGTACTGTTCGATCCCCTCCCCCCCAAAAAAAAAAAAAAAACTATAATGCCATAAACTGAAATTACAAAACTTTGATTGGTGATGTGTTTTATTTCTCCTTTTAGTCAAGCTAGTCCAAAGCTTATTATATTTTTAAGGGCTGAAGTGTAAAACAATGATCGCCATTAAACCTGTCAATCTGAATCCGTATTTCTCAGTGTATTTTGGTATCTCCAATTAAAATCGTCTTTAGAGACACTTTCCGAACTGGAAATGTTAAGACACTGAGGTCATATACCCTTTCGGAATAAGAAATCTCTCCAAATCTAAAAATTACAAGGAACACTCAGAGACTGCAACACTTGCACTCAACAGTTCAGCTCCATTTCCTTAATCTTTGGTTGGCTGCTTTCAAAATTGGTTTTTATCCCTAAATCTTTACCTGACGCACAACTCATCCCTCAAGGCTGAGTCAAATCGGATCAGAAATGCTTAAGTTGACCCTACCCTGTAATCTTGACCTTTAACCTATTGTTTTGGAAACAGTAATTTCAACAATGGTAAACCTTAAAGCCTTTCACAGTTTGCCTAATTATAAACAATACTATTTGAGTCAAAGAACCTAAATTTTGACCATGCACTCTCTTCACCACTGACCGAGTCTTCTAAAGGGTGAATCACTTCGTCCTTTCCTGTTCCTTCATCCTTCCACATAGTCTCGTCAGAAATTAAATCTGAGTTGACTTTATTCTCATGACATTACTACTTTCGACGTAAGTTAATGACATTTTCCACTAAAAATATTCCATCATTTATCCAAAGTCCATGCAATAGTTTTTTTCTGTAATCTTGCTCTCTCTCTCTCTCTCACACACACACACACACACACACACACACACACACACACACACACACACACACACACACACACACACACACACACACACACACACACACACACAGAAAGAGAGAGAGAGAGAGAGAGAGAGAGAGAGAAGCCCACGTTAAAGAAATGAAACAAAATCACTAAAGCATATTCTTAACCTATTCTGTTCCAATCGCCAATTTTCATAAGTGAGGATTAATTTTATAAAAGTCTGCCTGTGATCTGCAGCCTTTATTTGCTCAGGTGTTAATGCAAATTTTCTCTAGTTTATTCAAATCTGCTTTTACCGCCACACCCCTTGCACGAGGAGCGGGTAAGAGAAATTGTTTGTCTTGGTGGAGGAAGAGGAGGCACTAAGAGAATGCATTTTCGTGGCACCGGGAGGCATTGCAGAAAACTTTTGGGGACTATGCTATCGAGACTGATGTGGTTGAAAGTGAAATTTGGACGTGGGCTGTGGTATTTGTGAGTGCATATGGACCTGATAGTGAAAGCGATAAAAAAGAGGAGTAGTCTTTCTGGAATGATGTTGATGAATGTCTGCAGAGTTTTGGAGCAAATGTGAATGTGGTATTGATGGGAGATCTGAATGCTAGAGTGAAAAATGTAGCAGTAGAAGGTGTCGTTGGTATGCATGGTGTGCCTGGAAGAAATGATAATGAAGAAAGAATGATAGGGATGTGTGTTAAGCGAGAGACGGTGATTAGAAATACTTGTCTGAGAAGAAAGATATTTATAAGTATACATGGGTGAGACAGGAGGGTGGAAGGGTTGTTGACAGAGCACTGATGGACTACGTGGTTGTGTCCAGGAACGTAAGAGGAAGATTGTTGGATGTGAGAGTTTTGAGAGGGAAAGGCGGAGGTATGTCTCACCACTACTTGGTGGAGGGAAAGCTGAGAATAGGTATTAGGTGGGTGAGAACTAAGAAAGTTGGGTGTGGCAGGGAGATTTTGGAAGTGAATGAGTTGGATAAATGAGAAAAAAAATGATATAGTATCGGGAGAAGTTGAAGGCTGAGTGGAATGCAGCGAACGATCAGGAAAATGGCGGCGCGCGCGTGAAGGAGGAATGGGGGTTAAGAGTGCTGTGGTGGGGCATGCAGAGGAGGTGTGTGGTGTGAGACGAGTAGGTGGTTGTGTAAGAAAGGAAAGTGAATGGTGGTGAGAGGAAGTAAGTACAGTATGGCTATAGCTGAGGAGAGACGTTCATACGAAGTGTGGTTGCAGAGGAAGGATAAGGTGTCATATGAGAGGTATAAGGAAAAGAGGAACAGGCCGAGAAGGGTTGTGATTGATACTAAAGTGGCAGGAGATGAAAGATGGGAGAGGCAGTTGACTAAAAATTTCCAACAGAATAAGAAAATATTTTGGAAAGAGGTGAAGAGAGCGCGAAAAAGAGAGTCTGGGATGGAAGAGCGAGTAAAAGCAGACGATGGAAGGACGTTAACTGAGTTGGATGTAGTAAGGAACACATGGGCAGAGAAGTTGAAAGATTGTTTAATGCAGAGGAGAAAAGGGTGGCTGATATTGTGGCAGATGGAAGAGTGCAAGGAATGTGTTGGGAAAGTTGAATGCTTCTTTGATCACAATGGAGGAAGTGCAGGAGGCAGAAAAAAGAGATAAAAGCAAGGAAAGCTGCAGGTATGGATGGGTGTGCTGTGGAATGTTTGAAAGGTGGTTGAACGAGTATTGTTGAGTGCTTAGTAAGACTGCTGAATGTGTGTTTTGAGAGAGGTATGGCGCCGATTGACTGGGGAAGTGCATGTGTGGTTCCGTTTTATAATAGTAAGGGTGATAAATATAAATGTACTAGTTTTAGGGGTATAATTCTACTGAGTGCTGTAGGTAAGGTGTATGGTAGAGTGTTGATTAAGAGAATTAGAGAGGATACAGAGGGAGTGACTGATGATGGGCAGTGTGGTTTTAGGAAAGGGTAGGGATGCATGGATCAGGTGTTTAGTGTGAGACAGGAATATGGAAAGTATTTGGCGAAAGGTAAGTACGTATTTTGGGCGTTCATGGATTTAGAGAGAGCGTACCGTATGATAGAATTGATAGGGAGGTTTTGAGGACTGTTTTGAGATTGTATGGACTAGGTGGCAGGTTAAAAGAAGTTAAAAGTTTTTATGTAAATTGTAGAGCGTGTGTAAGAGTGGGAAATACTCTGAGTGATTGGTTTCCCGTGAGAATAGGGCTGCAGCAGGGATGAGTGATGCCGCCTTGGTTGTTTAATATTTATGTCGATAGTGGTGTAAGGGAGATGAATGCGAGAGCGTTAGGTGGAAGTTTGAGTCTGGTGAATGCTGATGGTAGAGAGTGGAACCTGAATCAGCTGCTGTTTGCAGATGATACTGCTCTGGTGGCTGATTCAGAGGAGAGATTGAGACAGTGGGCAGATGAGTTTTGAAGGGTGTGTTAAAGGAAGACATTGAGAGTAAATGAGAATAAGAGTAAAGTGATTAAGTGCCATAGGTTGGTAGAAGGTAGAAGGAAGAATGTGATTTTGAATGAGGGGTTGCTCGGGGAGATTGAGTGTTTTAAGTATTTAGGGTCACATGTTGCTTTGGATGGAAGAGTTGATGTAGAGGTGAAGTTTAGAATGAATGAAGTAGGAAAAGTACTGGGATGAAAGAAGAAAATGTTTAGATGTCGTTCACTTAGAATGGATGTAAAGAGAAGGTTGTATGAGGGTGTCGTGGTACTGACTGCATTATATGGGGCTGAAACATGGAATATGGGTGTAGCAGAGAGGAAAAGTTTAAATGTAATGGAGTTGAGATGTTTGAGGAGTATGTATGGAGTCATGCATATGGATCGAGTGAGAAATGATGAAGTGCGAAAGAGAACTGGAGTTAAGCGGGAGATGGCTGGTCGAGTTTAGCAGAGAGTGTTCCGATGGTTTGGGGCACATGGGGAGAATGGATGAAGAGTGGTTGGTGAAAAAGATAACTGGATCTGATGTGAGAGGTGTAAGGCTGAGAGGAAGACCACGAATAGGATGGATGGACAGAGTGAAGAGAGCGTTAGGTGCGAGAGGGATGTCTGTAGAGCAAGGAAGAATGGCTGCACATGATAGAGATGGCTGGAGAGAATTGTTAATGAGTAAATGGTAACGCTGCTCAGAGGGGATATTGTCTGGCATTTGGTCTGATCAGCTGATCAGGTCAGGTGCAAGTAAAGGGATGGGTCCTTATGATGTGGCAGGGGTAAACCAGCTCTGTTGTCGTGCCCTGCAGCAGATGTAGCAAATTAAGCTGCGCAGTTGACCCTCGTGTGGTGTGGTGTGGTAATAATCTGTCCTTCTCCCCTTGGGGCTATGATACAAGTAAATGTGTGGTGTGGATTAGTAAATTGGAAGTGTGTTGTCCTGTCTCGGCTACCCCCCCATTTTAGGGGGGGGGGGGAGAAGTAGACTAGGTATATATACAGATAGATGCTTCCATTCCTATTTCCCATACAGGTTTCATAAAATCTCCTGCCATGGAGAGATTCTGCACAGTTTTGCCACGCTTGTAAATTTTCTTATATAATTTGGATATGATATGTTTACCTGTTGGCTATTTTGGTTTAAATGTTGGTAGAACCTGGGTGTGTTGAAAAGGTTGTAGAAAACTGAATAACATACAGTTACTATATTTAAAGGCTGATTGTTTAAGAAGTGTTGTTTTAAATAATGTCAGATGATCTTATTTACCTGAACGTGAGTCAAAGGAGGCTATGGGAGTTAATATCGCCTTATCACAGCCTGGCTTATCTGGCCTCTTATCACATAGTTCACCCACCAGGCCACATTGATACCACTGAACCCAAGTATTAGCGAAAACATGTGTGGTCTTGATAATTATATGCTATCTCAACATGGAGTTCAATATTTCATCTTAAACCTATTACGCACATTGAGGTTTAGAAAATCATTTTGCATTAACAAGGGGTAGAAAACTGTACTCTAGAACATATAAAATCAATCTGCCTTTTCTTAAAGCAGTGAGGCTTTGTCAATTAGTGAAAACATTGGACTTGTTGATATTCTTTCATTATATATTGTGAAAGATAGACTTGTATGTCAGTTGCCCAGCCATTCGCTCTGTTCTTGTGTGAACTAGTGAGTCACTGGCTAAGCAACGGCATTTCTATTTTTTTTTGTTCATAAACCTACGAACCAAGACAGATAGGTGGAAGAAGTTTTACGTATGTGCCCCTCTCCCCCAGAGAGAGAGAGGGAGAGAGAGAGGGAGAGAGAGGGAGAGAGTCTGCTCTATGTTCGTTTGCCTGTATTCAACCTGCATGACTGGACAGACGGAAATAGAAAGTAGCATGCATGTTTCATGTAATTTAGCAAAATGCTATTTAGTTGACATTTCATTTGCTTCCATCCCTCTCACTTCCTTGCCCCCCCTCCTCCTTTTCCTTTTTCCACTCTTGTACTGTTCGATCCCCTCCCCCCCCAAAAAAAAAAAAAACTATAATGCCATAAACTGAAATTACAAAACTTTGATTGGTGGTGAAAAAATGCATTTCTGTATAAACAGTTTAAAGCAGAGGTCGGAGGTCAAGGGCAGACTTCTTTAAATATTCAGATTTCAATAAAAAGGCAATCGAAACCTTAAGAGCAAAAAATCATGATGTATTCGTTATTATACTTGATGGAAATAGAGCTATTACTTGGATCTCTCTCTCTCTCTCTCTCTCTCTCTCTCTCTCTCTCTCTCTCTCTCTCTCTCTCTCTCTTGTACTGTACGGTATATATCTTAATGAATAACCAACTGTATGATAATGTATGTTTCTTGATGTATAGCTGCTGTATGATGTAGTTGTAGGAATGCACAGTGTAGTACTGGTTGGCTTTGGGAAGACGGCACCTGCTTTGATTTTCTCATCTGAAGTATGAATACCCTTTGCGTCAGCCAGATGTCCAATTTAATTTTCTCACGCTGGAAGATGCTGTATCTGAGCATGACTTTTAGACCGGCCGTTTTGAGATGATCAAAAACTTGCTGTAATTTCGTGTAATGTTGAGTGAATTATTTATCCATAACAATGATATCATCTAGATAAGCAAAAAGAGAATGACCCATCATATCACTGAACACAGAATGGATCAGCCTCATGGACACTGATGGGACATTTCTAAGACCAAAAGGAAATCTTTTGAGCTGCTAGTGTCCAGAATGGGTGCTGAATGCAGTTATGGAGAGAAACGACTCTTCCATTTCTACTTGCCAGTACCCGCTCAGTAGATCGAGGGAAGTAAAAACAACGTTATTCTCGCTGTGTGATTCCAGTAAGTCTGTCAAGATTGGCAGTGGAAATCGATCGGGTTCAGTGACAAAGTTTACTTTACAGTAGTCAACTTCTGGCCTAATTTCACCTTCTTTCTGTGGGACAAGGATAAGAGGGCAGTTCCATGGACCGTCGGTACTCAATGACGTCTTGTTCAGGCATATTCTGAGCGAGGTTATGGGCCACTGGGGCAGTCTGTATGTTGGCACATATACTTACTGAGTACAGGGAACCAATTCAGTGGTATGTTTTACAAGATTCGTCTTCCTAATAGGTTCACTAGTTATGACAACAATATCACTATAAGCCTGCAAGAGATCAAGTAAGTGTGGTTCATGTTCAGGGAGATCACCAGCACCTCCTTCAAAGGCAATGTCAGGAGAAGCAGTCATAATGGAATCAGTAGAGTTTCCAATGGCATCATCATCATCATCATCCTTAGCAGTTACAGAGGATGGTATATCCTGGCACACTATTACGGCCGATTGGTACACCAGGAAATCGCAAATGTTTGTGCCACTTTTAAGGTTTAGTGGAGCATTGGTGACATACAATAGGTAAAGATAACATAAACCATCCTGTAGCATCAAACTCAAAGCTGACTCCCAAGTTAAACCATTCACACGTCTCAGGTAAGGTTAAGGTATCCATTCCTTCTTTCGAATCTACAACGTGAACAGATAATTTCACGAATTCGTGCTGCAACATAACTGTGCTCTGTTTTGTAATCGCCTTCTCATCTCCATGTGTTGCATAATATCATCCGGATTTTTTGAGGTAGTTGAGTCGTTGCATCAGTGTCATCAGTTATCCCAAGATCTTGCAATAAAGCTAAACAAATTGTAGCACCTGCTTGATCTGAAAAATCCCTTCTGTCACATTCCCTTGCAACTGTAGGAAGCTTTTTTCTCATTTGATTACAGACTTGCTTAATTGCTTTTGCACCAGGAGGAATAGGATTTTCCTCTGTTTCAGGAGACAAGTCAGTAGTAGTAGTAGTTGTTGTTCCCTAGTCAATCTGGCCGAGCAGCCCAGAGTCCCTTAGGAAGGCCATGGCCGAGACCAGGCTTTCCCACAGAGCTCTCAAGGAGTGTATGTTGTGTTGTTGGCGTAGGTGATTGTGTGCAATGCAGTCTTTCATCATGTTCTTAATAGTATGGGGTGCTGTGTTGCATCCTGGACAGGCATCAGCAACGGAGTCATCCAGCCTCTTCTGGTAGCTTAAGAGGACTGGATGGTGCCCACATCTCAGCCTGGCTAGGTGGACCCTGTCCTCACGAGGAAGATAGGATTCAGAAGGGTGGATGTCAGGAGGCCGTGCATGCAGCTGTGTGTTGTCTTTAAGTAACTGAATGGAGCGGCGAGTGATCTGAGTGTGGATATGCTTCTGGAAGCTGGTCTGAGGTGGGCGAGGGGGAAGAGATGACAGGATTTGTGTATGGTATCGTGTGCTGGGTGTTGTTTTGATGTTCCTTGGTGTGGGTGGATGTGCTGCCATGTAATATAGTGGATGTTGTGGGTCTGTGGAGGCTGCACCAAGAAACTGGGTGCCTCTCATGTCTAAGTGATCCTTAACTTTGAAGACTTTGGTTTCTTGATGTAGGTGGTCTGTGGGTGTATTGCTGTGCAGCCTGTGATTATATATTAGGGCCTTGTTCTGTATGGTCTGTAGAGTGTTGTAGTGTGTTTTGGTGAGGTTAGAAGCCCAGGCAGGGCTTGCATAATTCGTCACTGAACGTATGTATTGTTTGTATACTTGTGGTGGTGGTTTCTTTGTTTTGTCCAAATGTTGTATGGGCAAGTGACCTCAAAGTATTGAGTCTTGGTCTTATTTTATTTTTAATGTTTGTGATGTGTTGTTTAAATGACATTGATGTACTGTATGTTACACCTAGGATTTTGGGTGTGTGTGTGTGTGGTAGGGGAGTGTTGTTTATGGTGAGGTGTGGGATGTAACTGTGTTCTGCTGTCCAGTTTGTGAGAAGAGTCACTGTAGATTTGGCTGGGGCTATTTTGAGCCTGTTTGTGGTGAACCATTCGTGCAGTGTGTTGAGGTAAAGTTGAATGATGTGTGCAGCTGTGTTTGCGTTTTGGTGCGTACATGTAAGTGTTATGTCATCTGCATAGGAAGCATTGTGTATCTGTGGTGTGTGGGGTGTGGGTACGTCGTGCATGTATAGGTTAAAGAGTGTAGGAGACAAAACAGGTCCTTGGAGGACGCCGTTTCTGAAGTTTCTGATGTTAGAAGACTGACCGGCAAATGTTACATGTGCACATCTGCCTGCTAAGTAGTTTGCCAGCCATCTTTTTGTGTTATTGTGCATGTTTGTGTTGAGTATTTTGTTTGTGAGGTTGTGGCGGGGGATGGTATCAAAAGCTTTGCTAATGTCTAGTGTGATTAGGAGTGTTCTGTGTGGTGGCCTAGCTGAATTCATGCCATCGAAAACTCTCTGTGTAAGGTTTGTAAGAAGGGTGTGTGTGGAGTGTAGTGGCCTAAAGCCATGTTGTGACTGGGCTAGGGGAATGTGAGGTGTGACTAGTTGTAGTACCAGTCGTTCAGTGACTTTCGAGGGAGTGCAGAGGAGTGTGATGGGGCGATGTGAGGAGGGTAACGTGGAGTCCTTGTTGGGTTTAGGGATAGTGATGATATTGCCATGCTTCCAGATGTTGAGTATTATGTTGTGTGAGTAGCTGTAGTTTGATATGTTGGTGAGTGTTTGTATGCCTTGTGGTCCAAGGTGTTTAAGGTGAATGTTGCTTATGTTGTCTGGTCCACAGGCAGATGAGTGTTTGAGGTTGTTAATGATGTGCTTCGTCTGGTTGTAAGTGAAAGGTGCGTAGTCTGGGTCTGTGGGGAACTGTCTCTTACGTTGGATGATACGTCGGTCTTCGGGATGGGGGTTTAGATGGCTGACTTGTGAAAAGTGATTGATGAGAGTGTTTGCTTGTTGTTTGTTTGAGGGTATGGTGTCTGTTGTGATGGCAGCGTGTGATTGTGTGGTGTTGATGTTGGAAAGTGTGATGCTGTTTAGTGTTTTGTAGAGTTTGCTGATGTTTGTTTTGTGGTCAAGTGTTTGGAGGTAATTTTTCCAGTTTAGTGTTTGCTGTTCTGATATTTTATTGTTTATTTGAGTGTTGAGTTCTTGTATTTGTTGTACGGTGTCTTGTGTATGGGGTGTTGGGGAGTGTCGTAGTGTGTCCCGTTGTCTGATGAGGCCTTGAATTTCTGGTGTGAAGTTAGGGTTGTGTCTCTTTCTGTTGCCTCTAGGGATGTGTCTTTTGTCTGCGTTTTGTATAATGGTACTAAAAGTGTGCACAGCGGTGTTGATGTGTGTGATGGGTGTACTGTTTAATGTTTCGAAATGTTGCTCTGTTTCAGTTACAAAGGCCTCCTAGTTGGCTCTCTTATAATTAGTGTATGTGTGTTTGTGGCCAGCTGGGGTGATTCTGGTTTTGGTAGTGATGATGATTAGGTGATCAGAACCTAGGGTTTTGACCACTCTCCATGATGTAGTGGGGGCGAGGTTTACGGGGCAGAAGGTGATGTCTGGAGATGATGGAAGGAAGAGGGCTTGGTGTGGGATAAGGGTATGTTGGTCTAGATTTTTCAGTATGAAAAGATGATCTGTCTAGGATCGTAGTACCAGCCCTCTGTCTGTGTCAGGGTTGTTGACATGCCAGGCCGACGACTTGGCGTTGAAATCACCACCCAGGATGATGTTGGGTATGTTAGTGATGTGGTGTATCTGTGGAGAGTAATTGTGTGGTACTGTGGGGGGCGACTGGGGGGGAATGTATGTGTTAGCGATTGTTGTGTGTGATTTGTTACCAGTGCATATTTTAATTGATTGTATTTCTGTTGTGGTGTCATGTGGGGGGAAAAGTGACTTTGTGTGTGCACTGGTATCTGCAAAGTTGATGGATTTGTGTACCAGGGTGATGAGTCCACCGCCACCGCCATCGGCCCGGTCTTGTTGAATAGTGGTGAAGTTATGAAATGTCGGTGTTTTCTGTGCTCTGTGTAGTTTTGTTTCTTGTAAGATGGCAATGTGTATGTTCTGTTGTTTGATGAATTGTGTGAGTTCTTGTTTTTTGGTGTTTATGCCATCTATGTTTAACTGAAGGATGTTTATGTTGTGTGTGCAATGTGTGTTGGCTGCTGCAGCACGGGGGGGAGGTGGTGTGGGTGGAGGGGAAGGGGTAGGAGGAGGTTGTGATGGAAGTAAGGATTGAGGTGGATTAGGATGGGTTGGAATGGGAGGAGTTGGTGGACTGGATGGTGTGGGAAGGGTCAGTGGGTTTGGCTGTGGAGGTGTGAAGGAAGTAGAAGTAGGACTGGAAGGAGGGTTGGTGGGTGGGGGAAAGGAGCATAAGGAGCAGGTCCAGGTGTTTGTGTAATGTTTTCTGGATGCAAGTGTTGTCCAGGTGTAATGGGTTCAGTTCTTGCAGGAATTGCACTGAACTGAACCCTTTGTCTGTCGGATCGAGGTGATAGGTTTTGAGCATGTTGGACATACTGTATGTATTTGTTGGTGGGTCCTGGATTGCTCTCAATGTCCCCGACTAGAAGAAGTCGAAAAATGACAGCCAGGGAGTCATTTCTTGGTGTAGAAAAAACTGTGTTGTTGTGTTGGGAGATGTGATACTTGCCAGGGCGACCGAAGCCACTCCCAGGTACTCGAACCCCGTGAGGGGCCGGGGGAGGGGGGGTTGCGGTAGTTTGGCCCCCATGCTGTCCTCCTCTTCTCTTCGACAGCCTCTGGGGGGTAGACCCACAATGAAGACGCCACCGCTCCAGGTCCGGACAAGTCAGTTGAGTCATTATCTGAATCAATGTTACTGTCTGCACAAATACATGGTTGATCAATTATAACTTGTGTTAAGTGCCGAAACACGTTGCTGCTCTCTTCTTCTTAACTTAGTTCTTCGTTGCTGTAACGTCTAATGATCCAATTATCATCCTCCTAATACTTCTCTGGTCAGTTAGGAATTCTTGGTAGTTTTTTGGAACTTTCCTCTTCTTTTCACAGTGGCATGTGGAAAACTCGACGCATTTCAGGAGGCTATATCAAACAATCTCTTAGCATCTTTTCTGAATCTTTCAAGTACATCTTCATAGGTTTGTTATCCTTTTCTTCCTTTGAATGGCTTCAAACATTGTATTTCTTGTAGTAATCCTTGATACGCTCTGTGACTCGGTAATGATGGCATGTGGAAATACTGGCTTTTTACCATCTTGTTTCTAACTCTACTGACACGCTGGAGACAATATCATTTGCAAGAGGATTTTTTTTTTTCCATTTTAAATGATTTGGTATCTTGCATTTAACACAGCTTGAATTATATCCTCGTAAGTAGGCAGTACATTTTTGGGTAACTCTTTTTGAGAGCAAAATATTGGACTTGTGACACTTGTCCGCTGTTTCACTATTGCTCTAGTTCTGTCTGACATCTTAATTAACACTGTTTAGTACAATTTGAGTGTCTGAAAGTCAGTCCTCACTGAAAAAACACATTAATGGTGCTTCAGTATTGTACCACTTGTGGTGTATTTTACGCACATGTATGTTTCTCAGGATATATATATATATATATATATATATTTATATATATATATAAATATATATTATATATATATATATATAGAGAGAGAGAGAGAGAGAGAGAGAGAGAGAGAGAGAGAGAGAGAGAGAGAGAGGAAGACGCTAATGTACTGGCTGGGATTGATTAAAACTGCTATGTTGCTTGCAGAGTTGCATGGAGCTGGACAAAAATCCTGTTGTGTCTAAAATATACTGTATATATATCCAGAGCATCTGTTAATCATCTCACGACTGGAGAGCCTCCTTAAACAGCTCATGATGTTAGTTCTCATTATGACCCACTTTTATCAAGGCGAGGCCATATAGTAATTTTTGTCGATGTGTGTGTGTGTGTGTGTGTGTGTGTGTGTGTGTGTGTGTGTGTGTGTGTGTGTGCGCGCGTGTGTTTTGCCAAATATCTCGAAAAGTCGTGGACGACTTTTCACCAAACCTTCTGGAAATAGCAACTATGTGGATGTGCAGAAGCCTATTATTTTTGGTAAAGATTTGTTCAAAGACGACCGAATTTCTATCGTCCGCCTTGGCCAGGCCAGGCGATATTATTCATGTGTGTGTGTGTGTGTGTGTGTGTGTGTGTGTGTGTGTGTGTGTGTGTGTGTGTGTGTGTGTTGCTATAATATCTATAAAAGTTTTGGACGATTTTTCACCCAACCTTCAGGAAACGGCAATTATGTGGATGTGCAAAAGCCTATTACTATTGGTGAGGCTTTGACCAATGACAACCGAATGCCAACTGCCATATATCTTTTTTAATATGGATTGGTTCTTTGCGTAACGCGGTGTCAGAATTCCGTAGAGTTATATGAATTTTTATTGCCTGATTTTACCAAGGCGAGGCGATATAGTTTTTGTTGGTGTGTATCTGTGTGTCTGTATGTATTTGTTAACAAGACATCTCGTCTTTAGATTGGGTATTTTGTACCTTGGCCAATAACATATTTTGGTGGGCGATTAGCATTCGCCCCAAGAATGATTTCGTTTAAATATATTTAAGAAATTAAAGTTAATCTAAACACAGCTTATAAAAAATGCCTTCCCTCTGAGGAGGTATTATAAAGTAAGATCCTGTCTTCAAACGGTTTCATTCAGCTAAGGAGAGCAATTTTTGACTGAAGGAAATTAGATACAATCTTTATTTATCTCTGAACTACGAGAGATAATAAAGCTGGCTAATAGAAGCAAAAACCTTTTACAAAGTCATCACAGTATTGCAGACAGTTAAGTTCATTCAAGGAACCGTTACTCTTATTTAAATCCGTTACCACTCCGTATGCCATGATCTTTCTTTGCTTATCATTAGTTAATATTGGTTTTTAGCAAATCGTCTCTTCTCCCCGGCTCAGCACCCCAACCAGTCAGTTATTGCCGAAGTTTCAAATTAATCAGAAGGCTAATGAGAGAAGTTGTGTGCTGGGCGGCCTCCACTACTGTTGGTGGCCATGGCAGTTAAGCCGTTATGGCTCCAGTGGTCTTGTACACTCACCTGCCACCCTCCATTACCCTGTCCTCTCACTCTCCCTCTATGCCTTGCCTATCTGATCTCTGACCCTCCTTCCCTGCCTGCCCTCCCTCCCTTTGCACTACCCTTCCGTGCTCTCATCCTCCCTCGTGGGCCTCGTCCCATCCCTCCCTAACCTTCCCTTCGTGTATGACTCTCTAGCCTTTCTTCCTGTCATTCCCCTTACCTTTCTATGCAGCTGTACTCTCTCCCTGCCCTACAGGTCTCCCGTACCCAAGTTACCCCCCCATTTTCCCCTTCCTTGTCCTTTAATGTTCCTTTCCCTGCCCCTCCATCCTGATATAGTCTTTTCCTCCAAGATGCTCATTACTCGCCTCTATGTCCCTCCTACACCTCTCTCTTCCCCTTCCATTCCCTTTTCCTTCCTGCCTGTTGTTCTACCTGCACCTACCTTCTACTCACCTCCTCTCTTCCTCACCCTCCAACTCTCCACTATACCTCTCATTTCATTTCCCCTTTCTGATCCCATCTTCCATCTCTGCTTTCACTAACCCTTTTAATCTCCTCCCCCCCCCTCTCTCTCTCTCTCTCTCTCTCTCACACACACACACACACACACACACACACACACACACACACACACACACACACACACACACACACACACACACACACACACACACACGCTACGCACAAAAACATAAGTGGAGAAAAGTGGTTGAAGGCAGTGAGGCAAAAGAGCAGGAGAGGTGATGGTGAATGGGGGTGGAGAGTTTTGTGTAGAACAAGTAAACTGAATGAGATTGTTTAAGTTTTAATGATTCCTCTGCTGATATTGTGCGTGTGTGTGTGTGTGTGTGTGTGTGTGTGTGTGTGCAGTGAGAGAGAGAGAGAGAGAGAGAGAGAGAGAGAGAGAGAGAGAGAGAGAGAGAGAGAGAGAGAGAGAGAGAGGCCAGGTGTGATTAGTACTCTGTATGATGAGGGATGGGTAAGGGTGGGTATACAGGGAGAGAGAGGTGAAGGAGGTGGACGGTGTGGGAGAGAGAGATGAATATGTGACGAAACAAGAGAAGAAGCATAGGGAAGAAAATATGACAGTGACGACGGTGATGATGATAAAGACAACGATGATGAAGCAGATGAGAAAGAGGAGGAAAGGAAAGAGTGTTAGAGGATGATGACGATGATGAAACTGACATGGAAGAAGAGGAGGGGAATGAGTATTAGAGGACGATGTTGATGATGAGGATGAGGAGGAGAAGGAGGAGAAGGAGGAGGAAAACAAGCGTAGGAGAAAGAGGAAAAGATGAGCATGTAAAGAGGAAATGGGGGAAAACTGAAGACAAGAGGTGTGGCTTAAACCTGGGAAATGAGGGAGGTTAGGTGAGCTTCTTCAAGCCATGAACGAGAGGTCTTTCATAGGTTGAAAGCATTCGTTGGGGTAATGAGAATAATAATATATAAAAACATTATTTCGTCATCGTAGTGAAGAGCCATCGTTGTTATGGAGGCTAGGATAACCAGCAAAAAACGTGTACACTCGAGGACCCACGGCCACGGAAACCATAATTATTCCTCGCACATGACAATGCAGTAACCTAAAGCAATACTCCTTCACTTGCCACTTATAAGTCAACAAGCACTAGTGGAAGGTAAAGTCTTTCTTTTTATTTATCTATCCCTCGTATATATGCATGTATCTATCTATCTATATATATGTATGTATCTGTCTGTCTGTATAAATGTATGTATCTATCTATCTATCTAAATGTCTATTTACTTCTCTCTCTCTCTCTCTATCTCTGTATATATATATATATATATATATATATATATATATATGAGCCTCTGTGATACAGTGGTAAAGTGTGCGTTTTCGTACACTGAAGAACGAGGGTTCGCGCCCCGCCAGGGTAATAAACTTTGGGAGCGTTCTTCAGGTCACGTACTGCATTGGCAGACACAAGGGGTGCTGTGGTTGAAACAGTACACATACTGTAAAGTATGCTTGCACCCAGTCGGCTTCTGCGGGCCGATTACACTTGGTTCACAGGCTACACACACATCCAAAGCCACTCCAACACTACAATTACACTTACAAGCACTTCTCACCCTACATACAATCTCTACCAGACAGCCTAAGCCACTTGGTAGAGACACATTGGCTGTATCGTCCCCACTTCAGTTACAGTTTTCAGTGTCTCAGTTACACAGAGAGTAGGCCAGCATGCTCTCCAGTACAAATTTCTCTAACTATCTTCACCAAACTACATGCACAGTACACACTACACTTCCTTTTCAAAAATCAACAAAAATGGCGTCTATTAATCAAGCCTCGGAGTCCCCAGGGGGGGGGACCATAAATGCCCCCGCCATCTGCCCCTCTCCCGGTGACGACTCGAGGTGCCTGGAACCACTGTCTGACTCTCCTCTTCTTCATTTCTGCAACATTCGCGGCCTTTCATCTAACTTTCGCTCTGTTGAGTACCACCTCTCCTCCTCTAAACCTCACCTTCTTTTTCTGACAGAGACTCAGCTGTCTGAGGCAACCGACAGCAAACCCTTTTCTGTATCCTCCTACTTTCTCTATACTCATTTCAAAGCCAAAGGTGGCTGTTGTGTATACATACGCAACGACTTATCTTGCTCTCGTGTTCCTGAACTTGATTCTTCTGAATTCTCCACACTCTGGCTTCGGCTTTCCTGTCATTCTCTGACTAAATATATCTGTGCTGTTTACTTATCCCCTAATTCTACTGACTATCAAAAATTCTTCGACTATCTTACTTCTACGATGGAACACATTCTGTCCATTTCTCCTTTCTCTGAAATCTCCATTCTTGGAGATTTCAATGTTCACCACCACCTTTGGCTCTCCTCTCCTTTCACGGATCCACCTGGTGAACAAGCCTACATCTTTTCTATCCTTAATGACCTAGAGCAGCTTGTACAGCACCCTACCCGAATCCCTGACCGCCTTGGAGAGAGCTCCAACATACTTGACCTCTTCCTCACAACTAATCCTTCTGCTTACTCTGTTAATCTTTTCTCTCCGTTGGGCTCCTCCGTTCACAACCTTATTACCTTAACCTGTCCTATCACTCCGGTACGGCCTGTGGACCCTCCAGGGAAACGTCGTCTCTGGCATTTTGGAGCCGCGAACTGGGAGGCCCTCAGGCAGTACTTCTTTGATTTTCCCTGGAATGATTATTGCTTCCATGGCCGGGAGTCATCTGAGTGTGCCTCGCGCATTACGGAGGTTATTGTCTCGGGCATGGAAGCATACATTCCTTTCTCATATCCTTTGACTAACGCAAGAAAGCCTTGGTTTAATCACGCTTGTTCTAATGCTGTCCGCAACAAGGAGAGGGCCTACAAAAGGTACCGTAGCCAACCCACCCCTGAATCACATCATCTTTACGTTTCTGCCCGGAATCGTGCTAAGTCTGTTCTTCGCTCTACTAAAAATAATTTCATCCATACTAAATGCTCTCAACTCTCCAACTCGAATTCTTCCCGCTCCTTCTGGCACCTTGCCAAAAATCTTTCTAACAACTTTACCTCATCATCCTTCCCTCCTCTTTTCTACTCTGATGGTTCTGTAGCTATTTCTTCTACTGATAAAGCAGATCTCTTCGCACAGAACTTTCTCCTCCAATTCCACCTTAGACGATTCCGGTGCTGTTCCTCCATCACTTCTCCCCTCTGACTTCCTCATGGCTGACATTAAAATTTCTTCAGTTGATGTATTTTCTGCCATCACTGGCCTCCAGTACTAACAAGGCATATGGGCCTGATGGGGTCCCTCCTGTTGTTCTCAAGAACTGTGCTTCTGTGCTTACACCCTGCCTAGGCAAACTCTTTCGCCTTTGTCTGTCAACTTGTACCTTTCCTTCTTGCTGGAAGTTTGCTCTCATTCAGCCAGTCCCAAAGAAGGGTGACCACTCCCAACCCTCCAACTATCGTCCAATTGCTTTAACGTCCTGTATTTCAAAAGTTTTCGAGTCAATTCTTAATAGAAAAATTTTAAGGCATCTTTCCTATCACAACCTTCTTTCCGATCGTCAGTATGGGTTCCGTCAGGGACGCTCCACTGGCGATCTTCTCACCTACCTTTCAGACTCCTGGTCATCCTCCTTTCGGGACTTTGGCGAAAGCTTTGCCATTGCACTTGACATCTCAAAGGCTTTCGATCGAGTCTGGCATAAATCTTTAATTTCCAAACTGCCCTCCTATGGTTTCTATCCTTCTATCTGTGCCTTCATCGCTAGCTTCCTTTCTGGTCGTTCTATAGCCGCTGTTGTAGACGGCCATCGTTCTTCTCCTAGATCTATCAACAGTTGTGTTCCTCAGGGCTCTGTCCTATCACCAACTCTCTTCCTTTTATTCATCAATGATCTTCTAAACTGTACATCTAACCCTATCCACTCATACGCTGATGACTCCACCCTTCACCTTTCCATTCGGTTCCCACAACGCCCATCTCAACAGTTACTTCAAGAATCAAGGGATGAGGCTGTGGCACACCTAATGTCTGACTTGGCTCGTATCGCTGACTGGGGTAAAAATAATATGGTTGTTTTTAATGCATCTAAGACTCAGTTCTTACACCTATCAACCCGACAAAATCTTCCACAGGTATACCCATTAATGTTTAATAATATTCAGCTTAATCCTGCATCATCCTTGAACATGCTTGGGGTTTCATTTACTCAGGACTTATCTTGGAAAGATCATATTACATCTCTTGTAAAATCTGCTTCCAAGAGATTGGGTGTGCTAAGCCGACTCCGCTCTTTCTTTACCCCTGCACAATTGTTGACTCTATACAGAGGTTTTATCCGCCCCTGTGTGGAGTACAACTCTCATGTGTGGGGAGGCTCCCCACATACAGCTCTTCTCAATAGGGTG
>NC_136980.1:29753615-29818429 GCF_032717465.1 Coenobita brevimanus
CCCGTGGCCGCCAGACCTCCACCAGTAGCAGTGTGGCCAGACCCTTGCCAACCTTCATCCTCGTTCCCCATCTCGTTCTCTTCCTTTTCTTCACCTACTTCCCTTCTCCACCACCTCCCGTCTCCATCAGCTCCTTCACTCCTTTTCCATCACCCTTCCCCCACTTTCCATCACCCCCCTTCCTTTCTCCTCTCTCACCTCCTCTTCCTCCTCCTCCTCCTCTTCGCTCCCGACCACGACTGACCCTCTTTCTCAAATAATTCTTTCCTCTCCTTTTCCTCACGTTTTCCTCCTCCTCCCTCATTTCTTCCTACCTCATGTCTTATCTCTGCCATCCTCCTCTCTTATCGCCTTCCCCTTCAACATACCTCTCCCTTCGTTCTTTATCGCCCTCACCTTCATCATACCTCTCCCTTCCTTCTCCTTTATCGCCTTCCCCTTCACCGTACCTCTCCCTTCCTTCTCCTTCTCTCCGTCCCTTCCTTCACACGTCTTTCCTCCTCCTTCCCAGTCCAGAAACCTTACACCCACATATTTTTCTCTGCTACTTTTTCTCCTTCCTATGAACGACACATCTTCCCTCTTCTCTCCTCACCTTTCCTTCCACTCCATCTTTTTCGTATACTGTAGTCATTTCAGTTTTCTATCTTCTCTCAACTTCTTATCCAAATCTCTTCCACATATATTCCTTCCCTATTTCCTCCCATCAAAGCAAGGGTAGTGTTTCTTCTTAAAATTATCGGGTTTCTTATCTGTTTGTCACTACTGCCTTTGAGTCTGTCAGGTATAATTCCACATTATCTCCATTTCATTTCCTTACACCCCTCCAGGTTGTTTCATGTCACATTCCTATACATCATGCACATATCACAGTCATCAGCATCAATTCTTTCTCTGTCTGTCTGTCTGTCTGTCTGTCTCTCATCTTACTCGCCAACATCATCATCATTTTCTTTCAACAATCCCTCATCATCATTTACCCTTTTCTTGCATTCTTCGTGTTTCATTTTTCCTGTCACCTAGCCGCTGTATCCTTCATGAGGTGGCACTGGTATGACAGGGCTGTAGAGCGGCCTGGTTACAGAACGTCCCTCAGTCCTCTCCCAGCCCCCCACACCCCACCCCCAAAAAGAGGTTGATGGGCAGCAGAAGTGTAATTTCATTCTGGAGTCCACAAGGTCATGTTTTTGTTGAACCTGGGGCTACAACAACAACTGCTACTACTGCTACTGCTACTCCTCCTCCTCCTCCTCCTACTACTACCACTACCACTGTTACTACTACTACTACTACTACGATTACTAGATAGTTCATTATAGTGGTTCAACTTGCCGCAACATCTCATTCATTTCTTGCTGCACTTCCCCACTTTGAACTGATTCCTTCACTTACACTCTTCTTTCCTCTGTTTTTCCTCAGCTTCACCCCCGATCCTCCATCACAACTGTTCCTTACGTACACTCACTTTCCTTATAACCACCCTCTTTACACGCCCTGCATCCTGTCATACGTTGGTTATGGAGAGGGTAGGACAGATAAAAGGCCAGGTGGTGAAAAGGAGCGATTGTATTAGTATACAGTGGTATGGTGTTTTTTTTTTTTTTTTTATGGCCAAGTTTTAGCCGGTGAGCTCTAATAGAAACGATTCGTAGTGCAGACAGTTTTTAGCCGGTGAGCTTTGGAGGCCTTCCTAAGCGCAGGTATCAGGCGTCTTGAAAATATCACTCAGTGTATCAAGATGATGGTTGGTTTAATTGTGGGTACGAGGCAGTTTGAGTCAGTGGGTACACATGTGGCTAAAGTTCGATTGTCATAAAGACTTTGTAGTTACTTGTAGAGAAGTATATTTTAGACTTGTGGTCGAGCGGCTTTTATATCTTGTAGTAGTCTCCCCACCAGATGTCATGTAGTGACGGGAGAGGTAAAGAATAGTATGGGACTATTTTTATTTGTCTTGGAAATATTAAACAGGTATAATAGTATAAGTCCTGGGTAGCTACCTCCCTGTCTCGCTATCTCTCTCTCTCTTCCTGTTCTAAGGCTAATCTCCGTCTCGACCTCTCTCTAGGGTCGCTTGTCTCCTTCTGTCTAGCCTGTTCGGTGGCTAATCTCCGTCTCGACCTCTCTCTAGGGTCGCTTGTCTCCTTCTAAACTCTCTTTCCTAAAATCTGGTGTAGTAGGGTGTGTGTGTCACGTATGTTCCTCATGGCAACAGAACTTTCTCACGAGAGGACTGCTGACAGCTAACTGCATCATCTCCTTACTGGCCGCTGTCGTCAGCTTTCCTCCGTGTAAGCGTTTAGCGCTGCTCGCTTCTCGCAAACACAACACCTTCTCATCATTTGACTTCCTGCTTCTATCTGTCTCTCTATCTATCTATTTATCTATCTATCTATTATGTAGTCCTATATTTGCTCGGCCGCGCGAAAATGGCGTACCATCGACATTTAATAGTTATAATATATTAATACATACTACATACACATTATAATGAACTTATAAGCTAATTAAGTGAAATACATAATATTGTAAAGTAACATAATTGTATGAATATTGTATACATATATTATTCATAGTAAATAGTGATTATTCAGTAATATTACATTTTAAATAAGTTGAATACATATTGGAATAAATGCATTAAAGTAAATTATTTAACTGTAATACAGTATGTACTTGGGTTATTATAGTGAAATGCATACATGCAAGAATAAAAATAGTTTAAAATTAAGATTATTGTAAGAGTTATTAATATTTCATTTAAAGATAATGGTACTGGTCTGCCATATATGGGTCATTCTTCTTTGTGTTATTATTATTATTATTTTTTTTTTTTTATATATATAATTAATACTATATACAAAATATATACACTTCATTCAGGGTGGTTAACTGTGATGTTAACTCTCCCCCCACTAAACAATGACTCCAAATTAGCAATTCTTGCATGCATTCTGTGCATGGCCAACAGCAATACTGCAACCACAATGCAGATAATTATAAAGACAGAAGGTGCTTGGCTATACACATAATATGGGTTGAACATACTCAAACTCAAATCTTCCCAGGGCTTCATTGTTTCATTGATCAGCTGCATAGTTTCAAACTTAGGTGAAGTCAGCTTAATACTTGTGCTCATGTTTAAGTCCATATCAGGCAGTGGGTGGAAATGTTTGTGTGTATGGTTGATAATGGCGTAGTGATTGATGGTGGAAAAAGTAGACATGGATGGTGTAAATACCGCACAGTAGTCTGGTGCTATGTATAATCCTGAGGCTGATGTATGAGATGGTGGTATATCTGGACAGACTATGTAAACTGATGTGTTATGAGGGAAATAAAAAAACTGCGAGTGTCCAATGCGTTGATGGTGTACAAGTTTATCTGGAGCAAAAGTGAAGTTGCAATGATGATGAATATTGTTATTGCTGATGATAGCCATTTCACAAGGGACCGTATCAGTAGGCTGAAACGTGAAAATGTACGCAGGACAAAGATGAACAGCATGTAAGGATGTGCGGCACTTTCGCTCAATCGTTGACTCACTTGCGAAAGTGACAGTGTCTCGTCTCTTGGAGACCATGATGAGTTCGGTGTCTGTGTTGATGTTGATGACGACTAAAGTGTTGTTGTTTCTATAGGGGAAGGGGTGTATTTGGTATACTGTGAACAGGTCTTCCGTGATGAATGGTACATGAACTATCACTGATGTTGGTGTTAGTGTTGCTTCCAAGTACGGGTAATATTGCATAAATTCCCTACTGCGGAACAATGGCTTCAATTTATGTTTATGTATGCCTTGACTAACTATCTGACGTAGCTCATGAACTGGGAGTAAGTCATTTGTGATCTTGCCATCACCAGCATTCGAAATTCCTTGCATAAGTGCCCTGAAATGATCTCTAGTGTTCTCTAATTGTAGTAGAATCGTGTCAATATGTTCTGTGATGATGGAGAAGTGCTGGAAAAGGGTAACGTTACCCTCCAAGTCATTTATTTTATCTATACTCTCGAGAGCTACGTTTTCTGCTTGTTTCAGATTTTTCACAATTGTTTTCATTGCCGAGTTCTGTCCTGTGATGAATTTATCTTGGTATGTTAGTACCTGAGCTATCTTATTAAATTTTTTGTTTATTTCTTTAAGGTCATCCTCTGTAGCCAATCCAAAGATGTTCCCAAGAATTGCGCCGCCCAGATCGAACAAACCGCGCTTTTGGCGAGTACGTGTGATGTTGTTCCTGTCGCTCAGCACCTCTGTTCCATAAGATGGGAGATCTTGGATCATGACGAGCATAGTTGACTTCGCCTGTTCTAGTTTCCATTTCGCTAACTTCACCATTTCATCCACTTCCTTGGTGATATGTGATTGTGAAACATAATTCCCTATCTTGAAGTCCAGAGTTCGCATCGGCGTCGCAAGTCTTTCTATATAAGTAGGTAAGTCATACAAGTAATCTAGACTTATTTCAGTACTCATGACGTCCTTGACGATTGTAGTCGTGGCCGTTGGAGCTATGAGGCATCCTTGTCGTACTATATGCTTGGGGTCTAGGTGCGCATATACCCTTACTATGTATAGGAGAATCCATAGCATAAGTCCCTTCATCGTAACCTACCGAAAAAAAATCTATTAATTTCCTATAAAGCTGTGGTTGATGATAGTGATGATGTGCGTTACGGTTGGCTGTTATTTCATTTATAGAAGGAGTTTAAATCGATATTTAATTCTCGTAAATGATGTACTGTAGATTTCATTGGAATAGTTGCACCTATGTTCGATTGTTTGGTATATGACCTTAATTTCTTTTGTAATCATTGTTGTGTTCTTGCTTGGTTTCTTGAGGTACGTTCACCTGTTCGGTTGTATCCGAGGCTGAATAATTATGTGATAATTCTCTTGAAACTCGTTTTAAATGGTCAATATGAACTTGTTTTCCTCGCCACTTGAAAGTGACTTAATTAAAACTTTGTTTGCCTTTATGTTAATTACTCTGTATGGGCCCTCAAATTTAGGGGATAATTTATTGTCTCTCGTATGAATGACTCCGTAAACAATGTCTCCTAAGCTGATAGGTGAATCTTTTGCCTTTTGTTAAATGCCTCCGTCATTTCTTCCTTGGACATCGTTAATTGTTTTTGCACTCTTTTGTGAATGTCCTGGAATTCACGTAAACGGAGTTTAGAGTAATCATCGTAATTGTATATAGGCATACTGTCACCTTCTAGGAGCTCATATGGTAATTTTTTATCTGTGCCATATATAATGAAATGTGGTGTGTCACCAATGGATTTATTTATAGACCCATTAATGGAGGCCTCTACTCTGGGAATCCAATCATCCCAGCTTGCATAATTTTCACTGAGAATGTGTCGTAGCACATCTAATACCTTTTTATTTTGTCTCTCTACCAACCCATTCGATGCTGGGTGATAGGCCAAAACGTTAACCTTTTTGATGTTGTATTGTTTACATATTTCTTGTAAGATCTCAGAATTAAATTCTCCTCCATTATCACTTATTAGTACCTTAGGGGTAGTAAAGCGACATATTACATTATCTGTTATTGCCTTTGCTACTGTCTCTGCTGTCTTATCTTTAATTGGAGCTAAAATGACATAACGGGAAAAATGATCCGTTGCTACGAATAAGTATAGGTTATTATTGTATGATAATGGCATCTTGAGTAAATCAACAGCGACAACGTCCCATGGTTGATGTGGTACTGGGTAATTACCCATCGGTGCAGGTGTGATTGGGTATCCTTTGTGTTTCGCACATGATTCGCATCTGTCTATATGATTGTGTATATCTCTTCGTAATGAAGGCCAGTAATATAATAGCTGGGCTTGGTTGAATGTCTTATCCTTTCCAGGGTGTCCTGCATGTGGGCTGTCGTGTATCATTTGTAATACTTGGGGTATCATGTCATTAGGTACTACCAACTGGTTAGTATTTCTTTGGCGTTTTGGTTGTTTAGAGTTAATTTTGTATAATGTATTATTGACCATTGTGAATTGTTCAAGTGGGACATGCAGTTTGGGTAATTGTATGTCATCTCCACTTTCTAACTTGTATATTACTTTTGACCATACTGGGTCAAGTCTTTGTGCCTTTGCGATATCCTCGTGGTTTGGGATATTTCCTTTGAGATCTAACGCCGCGACCTGAATTGTGTTCGGGTTCCTAGATAATGCGTCAGCTACTATATTCATTTTACCTTGTATATAATGTATTTGTACATTGTAGTTTTCAACTGTACATTTCCATCTTGCTCTCCTCTCAGAAAGGAGTTTTTCTTTAAACATACCCACCAGTGGTTTATGGTCGGTGAATATGTGGATTTCGTAACCATATACCAAATCTCGAAACTTTTGTAATGCAAAAATCACTGCAAGTGCCTCTAAGTCTGTAGTGCTATAATTTTTCTCCGCACCTCTTGTCTGTCTGCTGGCAAATGCAATTGGTTGATTCTTTCCTCTTTTATCTTCCTGCATCAGTACAGCCCCTAATCCTTTAACTGATGCGTCTGTACAAATAAGAAATGATTTCGTGTAATCTGGATATGCTAAACAAGGTGCATTCGTTAGTTTAATTTTTAGATTGTTAAATGCCCTTTTTTGTTCTTCTTCCCATTGGAATACAGCATCTTTTTTGAGTAGTTGGAATAGAGGGAAGGCTATATGAGAGAACTGTGGTACGAAGGACCTATAGTACCCAGCCAGACCTAAAAATTGTCTAACTTCGTCAGTCGTAGTGGGTTCAGGAAAATCTCTCACTGCCTGTATTTTGTCATCAGTGGTGTGAATACCATCAGAGCTTAATTTGTGGCCTAAGAAATTTATTTCCTTAAAGCAAAATTTGCATTTAGAAAGTTTAATTTTTAATCCAGCATCACTAAGCTTTTGTAAGAGTAAGTCTAATTTCCTGAGATGATCCTTAATATTCTTCGTTGCGATAATAATATCGTCAAGATAAACAAATATTCCTTGTCCTAAAATTCCGGACAATACGTAATTCATAAGACGCTGGAACGTACCGGGGGCTGTCCTCAGTCCCATTGGCATTCTTGTATATTGATAATGGCCTCTGTTTGTTGAAAAGGCAGTGTATTTACGTGACTCCTGAGATACCGGAATCTGATAGTATCCGTTTAGGAGATCGATGGTCGAGAATATATTATTCTCAGGACCAATATTCTGTAGAACATCACTTAGCAATGGCATGGGAAATCTGTCAGGGATTGTGTGATTATTTAGTTTACGGTAATCTACTACCGCACGCATTTCTCCATTTCTCTTGGGCACAAAGAAAAGGGGAGCGTTCCACGGAGAAACTGAAGGCTCAATAATTCCAAGCTTTAACATTTCATCGACATACTGATTTGCAAGTGTACGTTGGGAGTGTGGTATGCGATAAGCTGGTACGAAAATTGGTGGTGTTTCTGGGTGCACATTAATCATGTGATTAATCAAGTTAGTACACCCTAATTGTTCTCCGGGCAAGGCTACGGTGTCCCTGTGTGTTTCCAGCAGGGTTAACAAATCATTTTCTTCGTCAAATTCACCTGAGTGAATTAAATTCTCTTTTATTCTTTCTCTATCCGTAGATTTTATCTCACTTGTTACTCCACCAATATTTATTTCCTTCACAGGGGCTAAACATTTTTCAATATTAACTATGCAAGTTCCCTTCTTCAACTGAACTTCCCATTCATGTGATTAATAATGAATATCTGAGTTAGCCCTTCGTCGTTCGTATGACATAATGCGTTTTCTACTGACAATCCCTTTACTTTACATAATTCTTCTAAGACAAGAACAGTACTATTCCGTAATTTGCTCTTTATGGTAACCTTCATGTATGAATTAGGTGGTATAACCAAATCATTAGTGAGATGGGCTGGAAAAATTGATAAATCAGTACTGTTATCTGGGTCACTAATTCTGGAGGATGGGGTTGCTGGTGTAAGTGGATCTATACACTCATCTGTTTGTGTATGTTTGTTAAAGCCTTTAATATTACCAATTCTTTTTGGCTCTCTTCTACCAATCGGTGAGGGCTCTGAAAGTATTTCCTCTATAAATTCATTATCAAAGTCTATTCCATTCATTTGTGGGAGTATAGTTATGTTCTCAGTTCTCATGGATCTTAAGCCCAGTAACATATGAGCTTTAATTGCTAAGTTTTCAACGATATAGAACAATGCAGAGAATGGTCTTGTAGTTTCTGTGAAACTGAGATTTAATCTTATCATACCTTTTACTGTAATCTCTTGACCATCTACTGTGTTTAATTCTAAATCAGCTTCATCCAGAAAAGTTACTTTCTTTTTATTTTTAAGAATTCTATTTAGTTCTTCATGTGTTATTAAGTTCACTGGAGAGCCTGTATCTAAAAATAAGGAAACGTTTTGATCCTCACATACAGCTGGTATCAAGATACACTCATTTCCCAACATGCCTCCTATGTGAAGTTTAACCTTGTTCTTCTTTACGTTTGTTCGTTTTTTGTCATGACTTGGTCTTCCCCGATTTGAACATAGACACAATTTTTTCTACTGTTTTGCAATCACTAGTCCAGTGCCCTTGGTATCTATGATGCCTACAGTAAGGACCAAACCCTTGTGTCTTTTGATTATCCTCTTTTGCCTTGATAAAGCATTCATACCTTGTGTGTCCTGGTTTTGCACAGTAATGACACAGAATGGACCTATCCCTTGACTGTGACCTACGAGGTGATTTCCCATAAAAAGTGTTGTTTATAGCGCGAGACCTGCTCGGGCTGCGCGAAAAACTTATGAAACTGCCTGTAGGAAGGCGTGTGGGAACGAGGTCTAGGCGTCTTTGTTTGTTTGGGCTGCCTCATTTCAGGTCGCGATCGATTTTGTTCTCTGTTTGGGGTCGGTGTTGATGTTTTCACAGCTGATACTGTCTCAGGTACCCTGATTCTACCAGAATGTGCATGTGTGTCGACCACACCTGCTTTACTGCACTGCATCTCTACCTCGTTCATTAAGTCTAGTAAGCACATTCCCGGGGTGTACGCAATTGTTTTGGCGATCTTCAGGGTTCTATCAGGTAATTTACACAAGGCAGCTACATAACCAATGATGTCCACGACGAGGTCTGGGGACATCTTTCCATCATCTGTTATCCACTTAGAATTCTCCAGAGTAGCTAATAGGGTTCTCTTGATTGTGGAGACATCAGCAGTTATTTCACTGAGCACATGGTTTGTAGTGTGCTCCCTTACAAGATCTACAATTTTATGTAATTCTGGAATTATACCTGGCAAGAAGTTCATACCTCCAGAAAATTTCTTCAGAAATTCAGTTTTAAATTCATCATATGTCCTAGCACGATGTAGCTTATCGGAGCGCAATAAATTGCTTGCTGGACATCTTTCCTGGCTTATGCAAGATGAAAAAATAGCAATTTTCTCTTGTTCATCTAGTATGTGGCGCTTGATGAACATTTGTTCGCACTGACTGATTAATGAAATGACATCAATGCGATCCTTGTCTGTGCCAGAGAATTTTGGGGCAGTCTTATCCTCGTGATACACAAAAACGTGAGGTGTGGTTTTTAGATCAGCAGTATTTGTTTCTTGATTCATATTTAATGATTGCCCTGTTAATTCAACTTGTACGAGTTTATCGTTATGTGAGGGAATGGTAGAATATGTATGACCGGACCGGTGAACCCTGTTAAGTATATTGGCATACGTATTTAAGGCAGCTGCGAAGTCGATACTCTCAACGTCTGAAGGGGTTTCCCACTCATCATCCGAAACTCCCGTATTTGTTTCCTTATCTATAACGTGTGGTGTGGGTTGTACAATGGGTGGGCTGTCTCTTAATTGTGAGTCTGATGTTGTGGCAATTTGTGTGTCATCTGGTATTAACGTGGGTGGTTGCGAAAATATTCCTGTCATTAAGATATGATGTTATGAAATACGCCTCTTGTTTATTTATGTCCTAGCAAACTAGATGATTAAATAAGTTGAATATAGCTAATTTTAGCACTGAGAAGAAATGAGCAAGTATAATTTTACCCACTTGATACAGATCGTAGAGGTGTGTCGATACAAAAGTCGATCTCGGAAGAAAATACAGGTTTGATTGAAGATCTCTTGATAATTCTAGTGGTGTGTTGATGGACGATATTACTCAGGAAACTCCATGGCCTGGTATTTGTAGTGGTTAACGGCTGTCCCAGGCAAACCTCAACATAGAACGTCGAATTTCCAACTTAACTGTGAAAATAAGTGAATATGAGTAGGAGCTATGTGAATAATGAGTAATGAGTAGTGGGTGAGAAGTGCCTGGTGTCAGTCACACGTTGCTTGGCATGGCAGACTCGCGTTGTGATGTCATCTCAGCACATGGTGACGTCGGCTTCCCACACTGGTAGCTGTGGTGAGTGAATGAGTAGCGATGAGTAACTTGAGTGAAGACGAGTGAGTAAGATGAGTTGTAAATATGGACTTGGTGTTTTGCTGCGTGCATTGACCTCTTCACACCTGCGTAAGCGTTGGGGGTTTGGTGGATGTAGCAGAGAGAGGAGGGTGAGGTCTGGTGGTTATGAGTTGTGAGTCGTCTCTCACTCTTCGTTTGTTTGTTTGTTTTCTTTCTTTCTTGATGTATTCTTGGTCCTTTTTTCTTGTGATTTACTCGTTGTGGGATGAAGACTGCCGCTTCTTGTAGGTGCGTGTAGAAGATTATACAGACGATGTAGAGTGGTTAATTGTAGTTGATTGTAGATGGCTGTAGTTGATTGTAGATGGCTGTAGACTTTGTAGAACTGAAGCTAATCTTGTAGTCTCGGTTGCTTTTGTAGAAATTTGCTTTTAATTCGGAGACGATGTCCGCAGATTTGCTGGTTTGTCGTTAAGCTACCTGCAAGGCGTCGAGTGATCTCTTGACCTCTGCATCAGCGTAATGATCTGGGAGACGGAGGGGGCAGGAGCTGATATTGTTGGTTGTTGTCAATCTTGATATTTTGTAGGAATTTAATGTTGATTCGTAGACGAGGTTCGTATACGTTCGCTGCTACCAAATGTCATAAAGACTTTGTAGTTACTTGTAGAGAAGTATATTTTAGACTTGTGGTCGAGCGGCTTTTATATCTTGTAGTAGTCTCCCCACCAGATGTCATGTAGTGACGGGAGAGGTAAAGAATAGTATGGGACTATTTTTATTTGTCTTGGAAATATTAAACAGGTATAATAGTATAAGTCCTGGGTAGCTACCTCCCTGTCTCGCTATCTCTCTCTCTCTTCCTGTTCTAAGGCTAATCTCCGTCTCGACCTCTCTCTAGGGTCGCTTGTCTCCTTCTGTCTAGCCTGTTCGGTGGCTAATCTCCATCTCGACCTCTCTCTAGGGTCGCTTGTCTCCTTCTAAACTCTCTTTCCTAAAATCTGGTGTAGTAGGGTGTGTGTGTCACGTATGTTCCTCATGGCAACAGAACTTTCTCACGAGAGGACTGCTGACAGCTAACTGCATCATCTCCTTACTGGCCGCTGTCGTCAGCTTTCCTCCGTGTAAGCGTTTAGCGCTGCTCGCTTCTCGCAAACACAACACCTTCTCATCATTTGACTTCCTGCTTCTATCTGTCTCTCTATCTATCTATTTATCTATCTATCTATTATGTAGTCCTATACGATCAGATGTTCCGAAGTGTTACTGAGATATGTAATGGTTGAATTAGCGTGGACTTACAAGCTCCATGGCATCTCTACCTTAATGCTTTTCATATCAGAGGACATTTTGTCGATACCTGTCTGACAATCTTATATTTTCTTTCTTGTTTCTTGATCCTCCCTTAAACCTATCTTTGGAGCGAGAGAAAAGGCCACTATGACGATGATGATGATGATGATGATGATAATGCTGGCTGCTAGCCTAGTGGTTAGGATGCCATATCCCAGTCAGAGGGACAACCTTTCCAACGCTCAAGCGTCCGAATATTCAGCAGTGACCAGAAAGTTCTTTTTTTCCTTATATGAAATAGGCGTAAGAAACGTTTGAGCAAGCAAGCTTGGTAATATTGTTATTTTAGCCAAAATAAGAACTGAAGCATGCCACTTTCTTGATATTAATGCGCACTTCGAAATTATCCATCTTAATAGAATGTGCATACTCATACTATCAATTTAGGGCTTTGGACTCTTGTGCCAAAGCATGGCAGATTATACAGGATACGATTATTGTGCTCAGGTGATGCTTTTCTGCTCGTTTCAAAGCACTATTGGTGAATTTTTAGAAAACTCAAGCTTTTCCACAAGCTTACTATTAGTGTGCGTACCTTCACTATTCCTTTATAAAACTCCAAGAGAGGCCTGTGATGGCGCTCAGTTAGGTGCGTTTTTTTTTTCCCGCAATATGATGATAATTGTTGAGATTAGCTACTTCAGCAACACCTTTCCTTTTTTCAAAAACCCTACAACCATGTACGCTGATCTGCTATACTTGAATAGTTTCCTAGTAACCAAGTATAGTAACAACTATACCTTTTCCATAAACCTTACAGCTCTGCTCCGTACATACGCTGAAGTTTTGTTTCCTAGAATACCCAGTTTCTGTGCTCAATTTGGTACTTTTTGTTTTTGTTCTTTAGTAAGCAATATTATGGCGATTAAAAAAAAAAAAAACATAGAGAGGGACTCAGTGGAGCGCATCTCTCCGACGAGGGCAACGGAATTTCCAAATCGCTCTTCATAATGGGTTAGGTTTTCTCATCAATGATTAGGGTTTCTCAAAAAGTGTTTTTCGAATCCCGAATCTGTAATACAATCCGGATCGGTCCCACAAGCTAGTTGATTGTTCCCTGGGACATGGGCTATCTATTAACCGAATTTGGCCCTAATCTCTCTTCTTTTTTTTTTTTTTTTAGTAATCCTAGTAATAGACAAACAAACTAACAAACAAACTACAGAGAAAACAAACAAACAAGGGTGAAAACAGACTCTCATTGTCAGGAAGAATAACACACATCACTTTTTCATAAGCTTTCCAACGTTGTCCATACATCCACTACAGTCTTGGCACTCGCCGTGCTGAGCATTGCATAGGTTTCCCTCACGCCTTCCTCAGTCACACAGTAACGACACCAAAGAGAGTGAAATAGTCATCTCTTGTTCACTCTTGTGTGTGTGTGTGTGTGTGTGTGTGTGTAAGAGAGATAGATAGAGAGAGAGAGAGAGAGAGAGAGGGGGGGGGAGGAGTTGCTGAGTCATCGTGCTACCACTTTGACAGAGTACACTGGGTGCGTGGGAAGGTATATGGATGGGTTGGTGACTGGGTGTGTGGGTGGATGGGAGAAAAAAGGTCCATTGAAGAATATGTAATGGAATATATAATTATGTTGGTGGTTAGATGAGGCCAACGTCGGAAAATAAGTTGATGGGATATACGTCCATGGTGGAAGTGGGCTTAGGTGGAAACTTATATCCAATGGGCATAACAGGTCCATGAAGGAAATAGATCTGTGGTGATTCACTGTTTCTTATGGGGAGAAAATAGGCTCAGGAGGGAAAATGGATACATGAGGAAAATTGATCAATGAGAGGAAATAGTTCGATTAAGAGAAAACAGGTCCATGCAGGAAGAAAGTTATAAGTTGAAAATAGATCAAAGTCTGATAATAGGTTCATGGAGGAAAATAGGTCCCTGGGGAAAATACCACGATTGAGAAAAGTCCGTGGGGAATAGAGCTCCATTCGGATGAAAAGTATGTCCATGGGCTAAACATGTCCACCAGGGAAAGACAGTCCTTGCAGGAAATAGGTCCATAAAAACAAAGAGGTCCAAGGGGAAAACTAAGTCCATGAGGAAAGCTGGTCCCTGGGGTAAAGGAGGTGGGTGTGGGACTGGCCCCTCGTGTGTACATCCGGAGACGGGCTATTGTGCTGCTTCACATTTATACATAATGAACTACTTGTACAGCAGCCTGTTCTCGTTCTGCCACACCGCCAATTGCGTAATACACCCCAGGAAACTCTTTGGTGGCTATGTCTCATTTGTGATTCTCTCTCTCTCTCTCTCTCTCTCTCTCTCTCTCTCTCTCTCTCTCACACACACACACACACACCCACACACCCACATCCATTCACACCCACACCACAAAGGCATCACAATTATGTACCTGTCAAGATGTCAGCAAAGACACTTTGTAAACTTAAAGATTGACTATGAACCTATAGAAAACAGCTACCTTTCCCTTCGCCAGCTCAAAGTAGAAGGGGTGTGGACAGAAGCTTCACTCCACATCGTACTGATTATGATACAGTTACATTCGAAACATTAGTGAAAAATATATGAATTTACAAACATTAGGATATTACTTACACACACACACACACACACACACACACACACACACACACACACACGCACACACGCACGCACGCACGCACGCACGCACGCACGCGAGAGAGAGAGAGAGAGAGAGAGAGAGAGAGAGAGCATATATATATATATATATATATATATATATATATATATATAAAATCATCATCAGCCATTACAAGTCCAGTTCTGAACAAAGGCATCCCTCAGCCTTCTCCACGAATTCCTTGACTGAGCCAATCTCTGCCACTTTTTGCTTGCAAACTTTTTTTTCTCATCTCTCCACCTCCTCTCTGGCCCTTTTCTGCTACGATTACACTCTCTTGGAGTCCACTCAGTCAGCTTCTTTCTCCATTGATTATCCCTCGTTCTTGCTACATGACTTGTCCACCTGCATTTCTGTTCTTTTATAACTTCTATAATATCTTTGACTTTAGTCTGCTCTTTCACCCATGTTGATCTTTTCCCATCTCTTAAAGATATTCCCAACACTGACCATTTCCATTGCCCTTTGAGAACGGATTAGTTGATTCTTCCATCGGTTTTGTCAGTTTCCAGGTCTCACAACCGTACGTCATAGCTGGAATTATATATTCGTTATTAACTTTTCGCTTCATACATATTAGCAAGCTACTTTTAATGTCTCAATGTTTGCCGTAAGCTTTTCATCCAATTTTAATGTGTCTTTTTATTTCGGTATCACTGTCTTTGGTTAGTTTTAGTCTTTGCCCCAAGTAATTGTGCTCCTCGACTTCTTCAAGAATTTCTTCGCTAATTCTAACAACACTCTTTGGTGTATTTGGATTAACCAATACTTTAGTTTTACTCCGGTTCGTCTTTAGCCCACCTTCAACACATTCTCTGTTCAGGTCATTTAGCATTTCTTGCAATGTCTCTGCTGTTTCTGAGATTACGACAATGTCATCTGCAAATTTTAAAAGGCATCTTCATCTATTTTTGCTCATTTGTTCTCCCAGTCAAGCTTTCTGAAAATTCTTTCTAGGCATGCTGTAAATAATTTTGGTGAAGCTGTATCTCCCTGACGCACGCCCTTCTCAGTCTTAATTTTCTCCAAGTCTTTGTGTAATTTATCTGTATCAGTTCCCTCTCCAATTATGTTTTCAAGCAGATTTGCAGTGTTCTCATTAACTCCTTGTTCTAGCAATTAACTAATAATTGCTGTATGCTCCACTGGGCAGAAAGCCTTTTCGCAATCAACAAAATCTAAGCACAGTGGTTTATTATGTTCTGTAGTTTTCTCACTTAGCTGATTCATTGTGTGTAGATGATCAGTAGTCGAATACCCAATTCGAATCCTGCCTGTTCTCGAGGTTGGTTTTCTTCCAATTTTGTTGTTATTCTGTTCGTAAGGACTTTAGTGACAAGTGTTTAAATAACTAGTAATAGGCTAGTGGATCGATAGTTACTAAGATCTTTTGAGTCGCTTTTCTTGGAAAGTAAAATAACGATTGCAGTACACCATGTTTAGGGAATTTTCTTGTTTTTAAACACTGAGTAAATAAGCGGACGAGCCTGTTTTGTAGTTCTGTTCCTGCATCCGACAGAATATATGCAACTATTCCATCCTCTCCTGGGGCCTTCCTGCTTTTCACATATTTAAGAGAAATGTTTAATTCGTCTGGTGTTACCTCAGGTATATCATTTGTGTCAGCTGAAAAGTTAGCTATTGGTACTACTGTCTTTCATGAATACAGCTCCTTTTAAAATTCTTCAACTCTCTTCACCATCTTGTCTCTCCATTTAATGACTTCATCGTTTTCGTCTTTCAGTGAAATAATTTGTTGCTTTCCCAGTGCCATTTTACTTCGGACGTGTTTCAGGCTTTTTCCCTTTTTGATGGTTTCTTTGATCTGATCCATCTTTCTCTATCTTTTTTCTTCTCTGTCTCTCGTTGATAAGCTTATTTTAATACGCCCTTTCTATTTAATCATTCTTTGCTTTTCCTTTCCTTTCCTTTCATCTTTTCATGAGCTCGAGTGTTTTTTTCTGAATACTTCTTAGCTTCTGTTGCATTAGCTTCCCTACTACGAGTGCTGATTCTCTAAGCACTCTTGTTAGTCTATCATTCAACTTATCAATGTCCCACTCAATATAACTTAGAGCCTGAAATCTATTCGTTATTTCTAAGTGAAAGGCTGCTATTTTTCCGTTTACATTTGTTAAGCGTATCTTTTTATTTTCGATTGTCTTCTTTCTTTCAATACTGTAATTGAATCTAGCTCTGGACCACACCGCTTTATGGTCATATGTATTTACCTTGTTGTTAACCATGACCTTTATGATCGTGTTATTCTTCTCTGCTATAATGAAGTCGATTTTATTCTATGTTTCTAAAAATGGACACATCCAGGTTCATTTTCTCCTTGTTTAGTTGTGAAAGAATGTGTTCATTTTTCTCATGTTATACATTTCAGCAAAATTCAGTAACATTTCTCCTCCTTCATACCTTTCTCCCACTTCAAATTTTCCCATACATGTTCCACCACTTTTCAATTCCCCAATTTTTGCATTGAAGTCTCCGATGAGTATAGTATATGTAGTATTTTTCTTTCCATTATCTGGGAGATGTCATCATAGAATGGTTTTATTTCTTCATCTGAGCTTTAAGAAGTTGGTGCATATGCTTCTACATATAACCCTCAGGGTGTATTTCTTCATAATATAATTAGAATCCCTGATACTCCGTCAGACACACTGCTGAATTTAACAATGTTGTCTCCAAGATTTCTGTTAATTTGAAATCCTACACCACTAACTCTTTCATTTTACTTTCCTCTGTAGTAAATTGGGTGGTTGCTGTCTTGGAGCTGAATTACTTTTTCTCCCTTTCTGTGGATCTCACTCAAACCTACAATAACCCAACTAATATTTTGTAAGTCAGTCAATAAGTTATCAAGTTTGTAATCTTCTGCGATGCTTGTTACATTGCACATATATATCTTCATGGATTTCAGTTTATTAAATGTCACAGTCTATAGTTTGCCGAGACAGTGCCTATTTACTTTCGGTGGCACACTGCCTGTAAACAACAGAGATAAGACAGTAGGACCTCAAGTAAACAATGATCCAACAGGAATGCCAGTTAAGACATTTGCAATAGAATTCGTGTTTGTTTGGGAGCACTGTGGCAAATAATCTCACCTCCCTGCTGCATAGTTTCTGGTGAGAGGTTATTTTTGTGGCACCTTATTCAGTGTACTCAGTGGAGACCTATATCTCAAGAGTGGGTCCCATGGTCCGCGCCATCTAAGACGGTACCTCGTATGTCTGCTTAAGGCCTACCCCTTTCCGTCACCCTGGGATGCTCCAGGTAACAGTGGAGTCCTGCCCCTTGATATATATATATATATATATATATATATATATATATATATTATATCTGTCTATCTGTCTATCTATCTATCTATCTATCTATATATATATATAAATATATATATATATATATTTAATCATATATATATATATAAATATATATATATATATATATATATATGTATATAATATCGAGCCTCTGTGTACAGTGGCAGAGTGTGTGTTTCGTACATGAGTGAACCAGGGTTCGTGCCCTGCCAGGGTAATAAACTTTGGGAGTGTTCGCCCGACCACGTACCGCATTGGCGGACACAAGGGGTGCTGTGGTTGAACCAGTGTCGCTTACTATAAAGTATGCTTGCACCCGGTCGGCCTGTGCGGGCCGATTACACTTGGTTCACAGACTACACACATAAACCACTCCAACACTACAATTATACTTACAAGCACTTCTCACCCTACATACAATCTCTATCAGACAGCCCAAGCCACTTGGTACAGATACATTGGTAGAATCGTTCCCACTTCTTTTATACTCTCTTCCCCATTTTTCTAACCAGGTGTGCCAGACGTGGCCATGGTAGGCATGTCAGCGGACAGGCCAGGAAAGTTATGCATTGCCTGCCTCTCTCCCCAGCCCATCATAACACACTTGCTGCTTACACTCTCCCGCTCCTCCCACAGTGATCTCGTCATTTCTTACCTCTTCTCCCTGAGTATGTCTGTTTATCAGTAGTTCTCGCTGTGTTTACCAATCATTGTTCTTGGCATCTCGCTGATTTTCGCAAGTTCAAATTCTATTTTTTCTTTATGTAGGAAAGAAGGAACCAAAGGCCAGGAGCCCGCAAGAGTGTTCCCTCCAAGAAAAATTAAGATAACAGAGCCAAATTCAAGATCTGGTCATTTCATTCTGAGATTCCTGGACACACAGCGTTTGAAAGACTGGAGATCATGGACAGTAGGAAATGCAGACAGAAGGGGACGGGTCCAGAGATGACCCGTTGTGTACTTGCAGGTCAGGGTGTAACGGTTAACTCTTGCATTAGGGAGTTGGACAGAGAAAGGATGAAAGTTGGTTGCTAGATGGATGCTAAACGCCAGCCCTAGTGGTGGGGGGATGCACACAGACAGTTCAGAGGAGCAGTGACCACTGAAGCAGCAATAGAAAAGATAAAGATGCAACACTACCGCGAAGAGACGGACGTTGAAGCGAGCCAGTAAGAGGAGAGTTAATAAAATAGAAAGCTTTTGACTCCACCTTGTTGAGAAGAGCTGTGTGTGGGGAGCTACCCCGCCCGTGAGTACACAGGGGTGAAAAAAAAAAAAGAATAAAATCAACAATCGAGCGGGGGTAAAGAAGACACGGAGTTGGCTTAGCATACCTAAGCTCTTGGAAGCAGATTTTACATGAGAGGTAATATGATCTTTCCAATAAATTCCGCGAGAACAATACCCCTAGAATGTTTACAGATGATGCAGAATTGAGTTGGATATTGTTATATATTAGAGGATATTCCTGCAGAAGATTTTGTCGGGCAGAATGCTGTAAAAACTGAATTTTTGATGCATTAAGAGGATTACTTTTACCCAAATCAGTGATAAAAGCCAAGTAAGACATTAGGTGTGTCATAGCCTCATCCCCTGTTTGTTGCAGTAACTGCTGAGATGGAGGCTGCTGGAGTTGAATGGAAAGGTGAAGGGAGGAGTCATCAGCGTATGTGACAGGAGAGGTGAAGATGAGTATGGGACTATTTTTATTTGTCTTGGAAATATTAACAAAGTCTCTCACACACGAGTAAAGTATAAGTAGAGTCCCACGAGCTACCCCCTTGTCTCGCTCTCTCTCTCTCTCTCTCTCTCCCTCTCTCTCTTTCACCCTCTCGCCCATGTTGCTAGACTCCTTCTCCCTACTACCTGTTGGTTCTATAGCTAACCTTCTTCTGAGCTCTGCTTCCTAAATTCTGGTGTAGCAGGGGTCGTGTCACGTGTGTTAAACTGTTGTTGAAATGTTCTAGAAGCCTGTGTGTGAGTATGTGTGTATGTGTGTGTATGGTCACGAGGCGCTGTCGTTTGCAAGCATTCCTTGAGTTAGAGAGTGTAAGCATGATTAACATTGCTTGATTCTCGCAGACACAATACCAATCTTGCTGCTTCTATCTGTCTGTCTATCTATCAATCTATTTATCTACTATGATTTGTAATTATAATATGGATTCCTGACATATGAGTTGATAGGGTTAGATGTACAGCTTAGAAGGTCATTTATGAATAAGATGAAGAGAGTTGGTGATAGAAAAGAGTCTTGAGGAACATCACTATTGATACCTCTAGGGGAAGAATGGTGGCCGTCTACGACAGGAGCTATAGAACGACCAGTAAGAAAGATAGAGATGAAGGCGCAGATAGAAGGATAGACTCGATCGAGATCCTTTGAGATGTCAAGTGCAATGGCAAAGCTTTCACCGAATTCCCCAAAGGAGGATGATCCGGAGCCTGAAAGGTAGGTGAGGAGATCGCCAGTGGTGCGTCATTGGTGGCATCCATACTGACGATTAGAAAGGTTTGGTAGGAAAGATGCTTTAAATTTTTTTTTTAAAGAATAGGTTAAAAAACTTATGAAATACAGGTTGTTCAATTAACTGGGCGATAGTTAGAGGGCTGACGACGGCCATCCTTCTTTGAGAATGGCTGAATGAGAGCAAAATTCCAGCAGGAAGGAAAGGTACAAGTTGACAAACAAAGGCAAAAGAGTTTATCCCAGTAAGGTGTAAGCACAGAAGCACAGTTCTTGAGGACAACAGGAGGAGCCCCGTCAGGCCCATATGCCTTGTTAGAACTGAGGCCAGTGATAATAGAACATACATCATTTGAAGAAATTTTAATGTCAGCCATGAGGAAGTCAGAGGGGGGAAATGATGGAGGAACATCATCAGAATTGTTTAAGGTGTAACTGGAGGAGAAAGTCTGGGTGAAGAGTTCTGCTTTATCGGTAGAAGAAACATCTACAGAGCCATCAGGATGGAGAAGAGGTGGACAGGATGATAAAGTAAAGTTGTTGGAAAGGTTTTTGTCAATTTGCCAGAAGGAGCGGGAAGAATTTGAGTAGGGAATTTCAGAACATTTAATACAAATTAATAAATTTTTTGCAGAGCGAAGAACAGACCTAGCATGATTCCGGGTAGAAACATAAAAGAGGTGAGATTCAGGGGTGGGTTGGCTTCGGTACCCACTGCAAGCCTTCTCCCTGTTGTGGACAGCATTAGAACAAGCTTGATTAAACAAAGGTTTTTCTGCAATAGTCACAGGATATGAGACAGGAAGGTATGCTTCCATGCCCAAGAGAATAATCTCCGTAATGCTCAAGGCACACCTAGATGGCTCTCGTCCATGGGAGCAATAATCATTTCAGGGAAAATCAAAGAAGTCCTGCCTGAGGGTCTCCCATTTAGCAGCTCCAAAGTGCCACAGCCGCCGATTCTTGGGAGGGTCAACAGGCCTTACTGGAGTGATAGGACAGGTTAAGGTGATAAGGCTGTGATCAGAAGAGCCCAACGGAGAGAAAAGATTAACAGTGTAAGCAGAAGGATTAGTTGTAAGAAAAAGGTCAAGTATGTTGGAACTATCTCCAAGGTAGTCAGGGATACAGGTAGGGTGCTGTACAAGCTGCTCTTGATCATTAAGCATAGAAAAGTTGTAGGTTTGTTCAACAGGCAGATTAGTGAAAAGAGAGGAGAGCCAAAGGTGGTGGTGATCATGAAATCTCCTGGAATGGAGATTTCGGAGAAGAGAGAAATTGAAAGAATGTGTTCCAGCTTGGAAGTAAAATTTTTCATAATCAGTAGTAGTAGGGGATAAGTAAACAGCACAGATGTATTTAGTCAGAGATTGACAGACTAGCCAAAGCCAGAGAGTAGAGAATTCTGGAGATTCAAGTTGAGGAACACGAGAGCAAGATACACAACAGCCACCTTTGGCTTTGGTATGTGTACAGGGAAAGTAGGAGGATACAGAGAAGGGTCTGCTACCAGTTGCCTCAGACAGCTGAGCCTCAGATAGGAAGAGAAGGTGAGGTTTATAGGAGAAGAGTGTTACAGGGGGATGTGAATTTATGAATGAAAATATATTGCTTTAAGTGTTGCTTGCATTAATAGCGACAAAGAATTGACTTGTGGAAATCAAGCAGTAAGTTTTACTTTATGCCGGCTTACTTTGCCGATTTTCTAAGGACGAGAATTTATAAACTTTCTCAACAGTACACAACAGAGACTAATTACTCACGCGTGCTGTTTGTTAGTACTGTTAGCCTCTTGAGAAAGTGACTCCACCCCTGACAATCAATAACTAATGCTATTAATGATAAACAGGTTCTTGCCGGTGTATTAACTCCTGGCTGGCACAACGGATTTAAGCTTGATACAAAAGTACTGGTCCAAGTACCAGCTATGAATAATGCAAAGTGTTTGTGCAAACTAGGAGCGACAACTAAAATAAGCTAAATGTGGAGAAATAAAACACGAGTTTAACTACATTAAGCTCAAAGAAAAAGAACTGTAAATTTATTAATTACAATGAAATAAATTTACGTTACATGAGTCTCAAAATGAATTCAAAATAACAAGGAGAATACACTCACTCGCTCATTCAAAAGTTAAACACTTAAACCTAGGAAAATGAAAAGAAATACTGGTCAATGGAGGGGAGGCTAAGTGGAAAGAACTGGCCGCCGGTGCAAAACAGACGCTGCAATACGCTAAACCCACTTCGCCAATTCACCGTCTAGATGGAGATTCAAGATGGCCGTGTTCGCCGGAAATAGGCGTGGCATAAGTCAACGGTCAATGAGAGAAACTGAGCGATTTACACTCACAATAAATCACTCAGAGAAGACGGTAACGTCATGCATATGAATGATCACTTGTGAAATAGTGAGCAATGTTCTGAAAACCATCCCAATCAGAGTGAATATGTGGACGGTTGAACTGAGTGATGCGCAGTGGGAATTCCACTAGAATTCGTGGTTTTCTCACTGAAACACAATGTCACAAATTTATAAATATGCTCGCGTGAATTCGTGACATTACGCTCAATCAAAATCAAATTTTTCTTTAGAAACATTTTTGGTATACATACATATAAATCCTAACTCAGTCACACAAGATTCACACTGTGGTGTGTGTACTACCCTGCTACAGGAGAAAATCACAGTCTCCCATGAGCGTAAAAACCTCGTATTTACATTAATAGAAGCGTGCTTGAGGAAAAAACTCCGTGACGACGGTGAAAAATCGTGTGCTCAGGTCAAACTAAGCGAAAACTTCGTTACATTTACATTAACAACTAATTGTTATGTAGCATGATGTATGTAATACACGGTGTAGGTGTGACAGTTGTGGTGTAAATGTGCGTACGTGTAAAATTATGTAATACAAATCAATAGTAAATAATGAAGACGAAGCAGAAAAGAGGAGGTGGCAGCATGCAGCAGAGACGATCAGCTGATCTCCACGACAATGCTGCACCTGCGAAAGCAATCAAGGTGGGGCATCAAAAGTGTCATTTCTCTCTCTCTTTGTCTAGCAGTCAGTACTTATGTCACAAAAAGTACACTATTATTCTATTAATGCATACATTATTAACCAGGAAACATAGTTCTTGGATTGCTCAAATCTCTAAGGACTCCTGTAGTTTACTGGTTAAACTTACATTATTAACCAGGAAACGTGCCAGTTCTTGGATTGCCCAAATCTCTCAGAATGGTCAGTTTACTGATTAACCTAAATCTACACTTACGATTAACATTGGCAAGCTGAGAATCCCTACTCAATCTCGGTCACATTTTAACACCCACCGTGGGTGTGAACATTCATGTGGATAATGTGCATTCTCCGGGAATCCTATCGAGAAGCTGCATAGATCGAGACACCACAAGGTAATTCATACACATCCTCGGATTGTCCTTATGGGGTCTCGAGCTTCCCCTTAACCTATGGTATACATGTATATACAGGTCCTGGACTTAATGTGTCCTGTGGGACCAACGGGCGAGACGTCAGGTCTTACTGGTACACTTTTAACTGGGAACCAGGCTGGTCCTTGGATTGCATAAATCTCTAAGGACGCCTGTCTTACGGAACCCAGCTTACAACAGTTGCCCGTGTTAGTCAGCAGTTAGCAGGTGAGACATCAGGTCTGCTCCTACATTGTCACTTCTCTTGATGTATCTCACAATAAAGTTAAACTGCTGCAAATACAGTGTCCAGCGTGTCAATCTTGCATTACTTGTCTTAGTCGTGCTGAGACTAGTGAGTGGCATATGATCAGTTTCCAGAGTGAATGGTGCTCCATATAAATAATAGTAATATTTCTTAACACCATCAACCACGGCCAAGAGTTCCATCTCAACAGTACTGTAATTCCTCTCGGTGGGTTTTAGCTTACAGCTGTGGTATGCCACTGGGAAGATTCCACCTTCTGATTCTTGCATTAATACGGCACCTACTCCATCCTGTGAAGCATCAGTGCGTAGTATGAAAGGTTTGTTGGAATCAGGCAACTGCAAGATAGGCTCCTTACACAGCACATTCTTAAGGGTGGCAAAAGATCTCTCTTGCGTTTCTCCCCATTCAATGGTGTTTGGAGCATGTTTCCGAAGCACCTCATACAACGGTTGGGCAATGAGAGCAAAGTTGGGGATAAAACTCCTATAATACCCCACTAGGCCAAGGAATGCTCTAACCTGTTTCTTGGTCATGGGTCTTGGGGTTTTTCTAACCTTCCTGATCTTGTCACCCTGACACCTGCAGCGATTGTTGCCAACAATATGTCTGAGGAACTCCACCTCACTGTGAGCAATTTTATACTTGCTAGGCTTCACAGTCATGTTGAAACTCTGGAGTCTACTGAAGACAATTTCCAAGAGTCTGAGGTGCTCCGCCAATGTGGCGGAATGAACAAGGACATTGTCAACGAACATTTCTACTCCTACAATATCATGGAGCACTTGTCTCATGGCATGAGTGAATACTGCTGGGGAACTGGTAAGTCCAAATGGGAGGACTTTATACTGATACAACCCCCTTGGAGTAGCAAAGGCAGTGAACTGACGGCTCTCGGGGTGAAGGGGAATCTGAAAAAATTCCTTCGCCAAATCGAGCTTTGTGAAATATCGTGACCCTGCCAGCTTGGAGAAGATGGCAATGTGGTCACCCATTGGCTCAGCATCCACTTTGGTGACTGCATTTAGCCTCCTATAGTCACCACAAATCCTGACTCCACCATCCTTCTTGTGTACTACTACCATTGGACTACAGCAAGGAGATGAGGACTTTTCAATAATACTTGCAGTCTCCATGTCAGCAATTTCGTCATCTACTGCGTCCAGAAGTCGCATGGGAATCAGATATGGTTTAACCTTTATGAGAGTATTGCTGGTCAACTCAGTTTTGTGACAATCAACCTTTGCGAGTCTAGGTTGGTCAGAGAAGACATAAGCATACTGACAGAGCAGTGACCTTACGGCATTCTGGTCACCTAATGCTAAGTCAGTGTTAAGTAAAACATCTCTGACAGTCTTCTCTTGACGGGACTGAACGGTTAAGGGCTTGTCATCATGGTCATCAGCTGGGATCACCGCGGCTGCCCCAGTTTCTTCCAGTGGCTGGTCACTGTCATCAGCTACTCGTAGGCCAGTCTCCTCGGGGTTTGACTCATGGTAAGCCTTCATCATGTTAACGTGGCACCTTTTGTGAAGATTCCCCATCTGAATTATGTAGTTGAGGTCTGAAATGTGTTTTACTACGAGTACATCATATGGACCCTTCCACTGTGCCAACAACTTGTTCTGGGTAGTAAGGAGTAACACCAAGCACTTATCGCCTGGATTAAACTTCTGAAGCTTTGCCTTCTTATCATAATAGGCTTTCTGAACTTCACGCACCTTGATCTATTCTTCCTTAGCTTACTCGCACATCGACTGGAGGTGGTCAGCTAGATCAAGGACGTAGGTGTAGATGGTCTTGACTTCAGGGTCAGGTTCTTCATCTTCCCATAACTCGCAAAGGACTTAAAGTGGTCCACGGACCAACCTTCCATACACCAGTTGAAAGGGTGAGAACTTCAAGGAATGCTGTGAGGCTTCTCGATAAGCTAATAGAAGAGGAGCAATGAACCGCGGCCATTCCTTTTTCTGTTCGGTGGCCATGTGCTTTAACATCTTCTTGAGAGTCCCATTGAACCTCTCACACAACCCATTACACATGGGATGATAAGGCGTAGTTCGCAGGCCTCGGATGGACAACAACCTGAATGCTTCGTTCATCATTGCAGAGGTGAACTGCGAACCCCGGTCGCTTAAGACCTCCTTGGGGATACCTATGCAACAGAACACTTCAAGCAATGCCACAGCAACAGTGACAGCCTGTATATTCTTAAGGGCCACAGCTTCAGGCCACTGTGTGCTGAAATCAACAATAGTGAGGATATACTTTGATCCATCACTTGCCCTAGGAGAGATTGGCCCAACAATGTCAACTGCTTCTCTCTCAAACGGTTCAGAGATTATTGGCATTGGTTTCAATGGCGCAGGATGGACACGTCCCCGGTCAGTGGTATGCTGACACACATCACAGGAACACACAAGCCTAGTTATTTCCTGTCCCATTCCTGGCCAGAGAAAGTCAGAATGGATGCAGTCGGAGGTTTTCTTTTGGCCCATGTGACCTCCCATCACTGAACAATGACCTCATTCGAACACTGCTTGGAGATACTTCGCGGGAATGACGAACTGCAGTCGAACCTCGTCCTGGGGTGTTTGTGACTCACGGTATAGCCATCCTCGCTTACGAAGGAACCTGGCTTGACCTCCCCGTGAATACTTAATCACTTTACCCTCCAGCCTCTTACGCCCTGAGGCAAGTGTCAGGTCAGACTGTTGTTCTTGGACAACATCTTGACTACGAATCAGATCTTGCAGCATTGCAACGGTCAATGGGGTGACACGATTCAGAGCCTTGGCCATGGCTCGTGTTACTGTAACAGCCGAAGTCTGAGTAGCAACATCTATGGTGCAACTGTTTTTGGCACCCAGTAGGTTACCAATAATGAGATCAAACAAAGGTTCTGGCATGACAACAGCAGCTGTCAAGCCAGTGTAGAAAGGAGATGCCACCTGGATACGTGCCTCAGGGAACAATCTCACTGATCCATCAATAAGTCTAACTTGGATCTGCTTACCTGTGTACTTGTCGGACTGAACTAAACTTTGCTTGACTGAGCAACCTGAGGAACCATTATCTCTCAGGACATTTACGGACACACCTCCCACAACCTGGCTGAACAAGAAAGGCAGTGTTACTGGTGGAAGGGTCTGAAGAGGTAGCAGCCAGTCAATGGTGAGACTGTGGAATGAACGATGCAGCAAATGTGGCGTCCTGAGAGTTAGTTACCTGAGGGGTCGTGCTCACCATCTGAGGAGTTGGAGCATTGACCACCTGAGATGGAGAGTTCACTGTCACTGGGGAGCTAGTGAACTGTGGGGAAGTACCTGTACTGGTGGGGTTGGCACCACTGTGCACTTGTTGTGGAATGAAGGCTACATTTGCATCCTGCCTCTGATACACTAAAGTCGATTGTCCTGACTGAGGGTTACGTGGCTTGTCCTTGCCCTGCTGCTGCTTGAAATACCGGTACTGTTACTGGTTAGGGTTCTGCTTGTCATACCACTTCCACTCAGGTTTCTGGGTATTTTGTTCCTGATCCTTCCTTTGCGGTTTGTTTGGACCTTGGCCAATATTCTGAGAACAGCCTTGTTGTTGGGGTTCAGTCTGAGACAGTTTCCCAGATTTGTCAGCTTTCCTGTTCCAGGTGTGCTGCTTATGAATTTGATACCCGTACGCAGTGAAGAATGCATCCGCCTTCTCCACCATTTGGCTGGCATCCCTTACCTGGCAGATCTTAAGCTGAGCCATAAGCTCAGCAGGCCACGACTTTTCTAGCTGCGTGCGCAGTATATGATCAATTATCCCCTCACGCGTGGAAGGAGTTTCATCTTTCTCCATCCACTCATCTAAGTAAGCAGTAAGCCGATCAAGAAACTGAACGGCAGTCTCTTTTTCTTGTAAACGCACCCTCATAAACTGACTCTTGGCGTCGTCAACTGCGAGACCGTATGCCTTGACGAGTGCGGCCTCCATCATCTCATACGTGAGATTGTCTCCACGAATTCTGTGGAGAATATCGAGGGCAGGACCCTCAAACAGGCTAAGAAACTGGAGCAGCTTAGCTGCCTCATCCACCTGGTACAGCTGAGCCATGTCTTCGAAGTGAGCTATGAATGACTCGATTCGCTCGCCTTCCTTGTATGGAGGAAGCTTGATGTGTGGGGTCGCCAGAACATGTGCAGGGAGAGCACTCGTGGAGCTTGGGTTAGCTGGACCAGATGTGTCTGAAGCCAAGGAGTCTCGCTTGAGCTTTGGCATCTCAAGTTCATGTTTTTCACATGCCTCACGCTCGGCACGTTCGTGTTCCCGTTCTCTCTCTCGTTGTTCTAGCTCATATTCGCATTCACTTTCTCTTTGTTCTAGCTCGTATTCGCGTTCACTTTCTCGTTGTTCTAGCTCGTATTCGTGTTCTCTTTCACGTTGTTCACGCTCGTGTTCACGTTGTTTTTGCTCATGTTCATGTTCTCTCTTGCGTTCCTCATGCTGTTCTCGCTCATGTTCGCGTTCTCTTTCGCGTTGTTCTAACTCGAGTTTGCGTTGTTTTTGCTCGTATTCACGTTGTTTTTGCTCGTATTCGCGTTGTTCTCGCTCGTGTGTGCGTTGAATTCTATGCTTTTCACTAGCATCATTCTCACATTGCTGCTCGTAACTAAACCGTGAGAGGACGTAGTCTTTGATTTTTTCGGAGTCGCTAAGCGCCATATCTTTAGCTTCCTGTACATAGATATTAGTAGTCATGATGCTAACTCAGTCTGAGTGAACTAAAGACTAAGTACTGACTGCTATTTTGGAGAGAAATGTCAATAATCAAGAGTAACGAATATAGGTACAGGTTGGTGGTGACCAGTTATATCTAGTTAAACTGGAAAAGAAAGAAAATTAAAAAAACAACTGACTGTGAAAACTATTATGTAAAATTGATAAAAATGAATCAATAATCATCAGTATGATAGTGCCTATAGACTTCAATGATAAATACCTAAGTATGAGTGAGGGAGTATTATCTCGTTAATAACTTTAGAGCTAGGAGTTAATATCCTGGAATGAGGTCGCCAGATGTCACGGGGGGATGTGAATTTATGAATGAAAATGAATTGCTTTAAATGTTGCTTGAATTAATAGAGACAAAGAATTGACTTGTGAAAATCAAGCAGTAAGTTTTACTTTATTCCGGCTTATTTCACCGATTCTCTAAGGAAGAGAATTAATAAACTTTCTCAACAGTACACAGCAGAGACTAATTACTCACGCGTGCTGTTTGTTAGTACTGTAAGCCTCTTGAGAAAGTGACTTCACCCCTGACAATCAATAACTAATGCTATTAATGATAAACAGGTTCTTGCCAGTGCATTAACTCCTGGCTGGCACAACGGATTTAAGCTTGATACAAAAGTACTGGTCCAAGTACCAGTTATGAATAATGCAAAGTGTTTGTGCAAACTAGGAGCGACAACTAAAATAAGCTAAATGTGGAGAAATAAAACACGAGTTTAACTACATTAAGCTCAAAGAAAAAGAACTGTAAATTTATTAATTACAATGAAATAAATTTACGTTACATGAGTCTCAAAATGAATTCAAAATAACAAGGAGAATACACTCACTCGCTCATTCAAAAGCTAAACACTTAAACCCAGGAAAACAAAAAGAAATACTGGTCAGCAGAGGAGAGGCTAAGTGGAAAGAACTGGGCACCGGTTTAGGCAGACGCTGCAATACGCTAAACCCTCTTCGCCAATTCACTGTCTAGATGGAGATTCAAGAACTCGCTGTACAATGGCAGCACTGCCTTACGCTGGGCACAACGGTCCTACACTCGCGATGATCCAAACCTGACTAACTTCAAATTATGAAGGTGGGCGAGCGATGGCCGTATTAACTGGAAATAGGCGTGGCCTAAGTCAACGGTCAATGAGAGAAAGTGAGCGATATATGCTCACAATAAATCATTCAGAGAAGATACTAACGTTATGCATACAAATGATCACTTGTGAAATAGTGAGAAATGTTCTGAAAACCATCCCAATCGGAGAGAATATGTGGACGGTTGAACTGAGTGATGCGCAATGGGAATTCCACTAGAATTTGTGGTTTTCCCACTAAAACACAATGCCACGAATTTATAAATATGCTCACGTGAATTCGTGACAAAGAGGTGGAGTTCAACGGAGAGAAAGTTAGAGGGAAGGCCGAGAATGTTGCAGAAATGACGAAGAAGTGAGTCAGACAGTGGTTCCAGTCACCTCACTGGGTCGTCACCCGGAGAGAGGCAGACGGTGGGGGCTTTGATGCCACCCACCCCTTGGGGGCACCAAGGCTTGGTTTATAGATGCCATTTATCATTTTGTGATATTTTAAATAGGAAGTGAAGTGTGTAATGTGCATGTAGTTTGGTGTTGACAATTAGAGGAGCAATTTTCGACGCTTGTGTTGCGGGCGGAAGTGTTAATTGTGCTAATTAGGTTTAGAAATGGAAGTTTTGTGTATGTCCTTTCTCTACAGTGGGATGATCCTAGTGAAATGCATATGTTATGCCATCATTATACGAGTGGAAATAATGGCCAATCATTCCACCATCCTCCCAGTACACCAGTCCTGAATGAGACAGCCCTAGCATGTATTCAATATGGACGGTGGGTGTTAGCGCCGAAGTGGTGACATGTAGAGGTGTATGGTATGTAGGAGGACTGCTGGGCCTTGATAGCAGGCTGTGCTATGCCCAGAGTCGGACACATAAAAAAAAAAAAAAGATCTGAACTGCATTGGGTCGCCCTTGCCTAGTCTAAGCAAGGACAGGTTCCCAAACATTATCTTATACAGGAATCTTCCCACAACTAGATCTGCAACTGCATACGCTCCTCGACTACCATAACACTATTGCCTGTCCTTCTTAGCTATTATTCCCATTACACCCCTGTCTCTGCTGTTGTGTCCACCACAAATCCTTTAAAAAGGCACCTAGTTTGCATAAATATAATAGACAGCAGTACTGTCATACCACATGCAGAATAAACTGGCAAGGGAAAGATGCTAAGAACCTCCCAGTGCCCACAAGAATTCCTGCACATGCCTAGTAATTGACTTGACGCTAATATTCAGTACTCCACCTATATCCATCATTGTTTTTTACTGTAACTTTCTTGTTTCTTGTTCATTGATATTCATATTTGTTTCATAATATTCACAATGCTATTCATTTGTGGCTTTTATTGGTTCTTGTTCTTCATTTCACTATTACTCATGTTTCTTTGTTTCTTAATATTCATTAATTTCTCTGGTTTAATGCCTCACACTCTTCAGATGTATTCAGGATTGTCCATATACAACGCTCCTCTTCCACACGGCCCGGCAATTTCTCGTTTATTGCGAAAACGTTGTCGTCAGCGTTATCAGTGTCTGCCCTGCATCATTTACTCTTGTCCTACTCCCACTGCTACACTCACACCCAAACCACCAGACTGAGCCCTCTTCGTAACAGGTAAGATACCCTCAGGTTGGCATTTAATGGAGTGATATTCACGGACAACCCTTTATTTCCTAGTGTGTTCCATTTTTTCCTTCCTGTTCATTCTTTTTCTCCGTTTCTTGCTATTAATGTCACTATTCATTTCTGTATTTCAGTGTCTTGCTGTTCATCTAACCATTCCTTCTGTGTTTCATCGTTCCTCCCGCCGTCGTTTCCCCTTTTCTCTCACCAGTATTGGCTGGCTGTCGCTAATGCTTGGTATTTCTATCATGAATCTCGCTAATGCTCACCAGTTCTCGCTAATGTTGCATATTTACTGCCACGAACATTAAATCGCGTACAATCTCCGAAAACTTTTGACTCATAGCACAGATGCCCTTTTTCTGGCTGATATATACTGGTATCAGGCAGATCTCATTTATTCTATCTATTTTCTGAATAACTGGTGAGTATTATATTTTTAGTCGTCAGGCTTCACTGGTACTTTTAGCGTATCTTACTTTGTGTTTAGTTTTTTTTACTGTATTCATATCCATGTTTGACAGTAAAATTAGAAATCTGCTTACTACAAGCTATTCATCAGCAGCTCCTCGTCATTAGCGAACATTTTCTTTTATTATGTACTGTACACCTTTTGGGCCGGATTCTCTTTGGCTTAGATGAGGCAACAACACAGCTTCAGCGATATATTTCACTTGTTACACCTTCAAATCCTCAAGCTTGCTGGTGATGCAAGTCATATCCGTATTAAAAATATGATTAACAACACGCACCTGAACATCATAATGTATGATGCAATACTATCGCTATGGATGAGGTGATACGAAGTTTCCTATGGAATACAGATGTCCTCGTATTACATTGTGGCTTTCTTTTCTTACCACCTGGCCGCTCTTCTTTTTGTTGTTTACTTTTTAACACGGTCGAAGCTCTTCTCTCCGTTGTTTATTCTATTTAGGCTGATGCTTTTCTCTTTGATGTCTACCCCTCTTTGCTTGTTGAACATCTCTGTCGTTTACCTTTTTTCCTTGGAAAGGGGGGGAGGGGGAGGAACGGATGAAATCTCATCTCTTTGTTTACTGTTTTTTGCATGTTGGACGCCATATTCTTTACTAACCATTGGAACGACGTTAGAAATATTTAGCAGTTTTTCTGATGATCAGCAGACAATTTTTAGAAGTGGGTTTTCGTTACATATGGGTGAATTGTGTTTTACTTTTTTCCACTGTCTTATAAGCGTGGTATAGGAATTACTAAGTTTTCCTTATCCTGCTTGTAATTATTAAATCCCTGTCTCCTTTGTGTAACATAACGTGTATGTATCCTGCAGAGGTACTGATTTAAGCTTCCAGCGGGCTTGTTTAAATTCCTCGGCTCTCGCCAATTACTGTAGTCCGAAGCCCAAAAATTAATCTGGCGGTTCTTCTGTCCTCTTACTAATTATTACAGCAGGCAAGACGGGTCTGGTCAAGGGTGTATCATTGTTTTATCGCTCACATTCTCACCGTTTCTCTGTAAGTACCTCCGCCAAGGAGATAATGTTTTTTCCGGCATTTGTTTCTTTGTTTTTTTTTTTGTTTTGTTTGCCTGTTTGTTTGTATATATGTCTGTTAGCAGGATTACTCAAAAAGTTATGAACGGATTTTGATGAAATTTTATGAAGGTGGGGGGAGGTTATGGGCCAAGGAAGAAATGATTAAATTTTGGGGTGGATTCGGATCCGGATTCGGAGTATACCGCACAATATCTGCAAAAGTTTTCAATGAATTTCAATGAAATTTTGTGGAAAGATGGGGCATGGACCTAGAAAGAATTGATTAAATTATCGGGTGAATCTGGATCCGGATCTCGTATCCACGGATCCGGATCCTATTTCCACGGATCCGGATCCTTTTTAATGGCAATGGCATTGGCAGAGGTATGCACTCTCTGTGTGCTTTCTACTTCTCATTCCTTCCCGCCACTACCCTTTACTTCCCGCCACATCCCTCTAATTCTCGTGGCCTTCCAGCAAGCATCTGATTCATTGCTTCCCGCCTTCTCTGTGCCCAGTAATTAATAATGGGGATTACGGCACTAGATAACACAAGATTACACTGGATTACCTTTGGCTTTAATTCGGACGGTGTTCTGAGATGCGGAACGACTTGCCTGTATCAAGACGAAGAATCTCACACACACACACACACACAGACACACACACACACACACACACACACACACACACAAACCTGTTAAGAGTGAAGCTATGTCTAATGGTTTCAGTTTGTAACTTGTATCTCCGATTTGACTAACGGCCTGATTTTTTCTACCAGAATCATCGTAATTGGATGCAGACTCTCATTTCCTAAATTTTCGCACCCATTTCTTTCCTATTACTTAAAACAAAGATTACTCTTAATTTCTTTTCCATTTTCATTCCACTCTATTCATGCTGTCATCCATTTCTTTATCCATTTCCTACTCCCTTTCTCCTGATTCGTTTTCTTTCATCCACTCCCTCCAATTCATTTACTTTTTCAGCACCATTCCTGCCTTTAGTAGTCTTCTTCACACACGTCTCATCATACACACACCTTGGTTTTTCTTACATTATCCATAAAAAATCAAATTAACTTTGCTCCTTCTCTAACTTTTCGTCATACTCCTTTGCTACTGCTTTATTTTCAGTTTTCTTCTTTCATCCTGAGTTCTCCTGTTATCGTTCTGTCGACCCTCATGTGAAACACACACACACACACACACACACACACACACACACACACACACACACACACACACACACACACACACACACACACACACATACACATTTTTGTCTTCAAGCACATATTGAGGAGCATAATTAACATTCATTGCCATCTGTCGGTACTGTATGTGTATATGTGTATACATTTCTTATAATCTGAAAAATGAAGCACATATGTACAACATTATATCCTGATAATATCCCATAGTTGATTTTCTTTAACATTTTTTCTTGACATACCAAAGCGACCTATTATGCCATAAACAGGACTCGCCACAATTGGATCAGTCAAATCATCCATTACAAACACCATACTTTATCTGCACATGTCCTGTCACTGTATCCACTTGCATCCAAAACCCATTCTTCTCTTCCACACCTCTGTAATGACAGGAAGTATGTGCAACAAGTACAGAAGTACTAGATGGATGTGGGAACGCAGGACCTAATATGAAGCTTCGCTAAAATCAGTAAAATTGGAGCACCTTGTTTCTGAAAATTTTTAGTGAGTGACTGTAAGACATTCGTTTCTAGAGATGTTCCTGCATCTGAAAATCAGAACGCCTTTAACTCTCTGAAAGTTAAATATGACATACATCCTTCCAGACTTAATAAATTCATAACCATTCATTCCATTTGCCATTCACCAACAAACTAACTTTCCTTGTTCATTCCTCACCTCACACATTTCATCTTTCCAAGTTATCCATTTAATTCTATTTCATCTCATTCTCGTATACTGTCATTCCATATTTCTTTAAGCTCTGCATCACAAGGACGTATGTTACCTATTATATTCTTGCTAAATGTTAGGGGAACCTTTCAATCTGGAAGGATTAGAGCCTTCATCAACCTTAGAGTCGGGAGTGGTGGTGGTAATGTGGCTGCTATTCTGCCTGTTGTTCGCATATTCTCAGCTGCACCTTCCCAGACTTACATTAATTTGGAGGGAATGTAGTGACCGAAGAGTCACAATATTAGCAGTTTCATGTTCATTTGCTCGAATCCCCAATATCTGCTTCAAATTTTAATTCTCGTTCAACACAGCAAGAACATCAAAACCGCACGTGACAAAACCCAAAATATCAGACAACCAACACTGAGAATCAGGTTTAACCCTGACATGGCATAAATGAGGTTCCCTGGGGAACTAAGGATACAGATTGGGCTGTGAGATTTCTCTTGACAGGTGGGGTGGTGTGTGGACTCAGATCATGATGTGCATTGTGTGTGCTGTGTGATTCAAAGTACTCTATGGATGTACAGTGTAGCAGGAGAAAAAATATAAAATGATTGTTAACATGCAAGGATGAAAAGTACAGAAACAAGCGATATAAAAGAACAGGAACAACACAGCATTTGGGATGGGACGAAATAAATTTTATACCTTCACTGCAATTTACACTGTACTCAGAACACACTTGTAGCTGGTGGAATGTTATAACCGGTACAGAACTCTGAATAGCCTCCCATCCCAAATGCTGTCTTGTTTATGTACTTTTATATCCCATTTATTCGTGTACTTTAATATCCGTACAAGTTAAAAATAATTTTAGTTTTTTTTTAGTGTATGTTCTTTTTGTGGAAGCCAGCTACAAAATGCATAATATAATATATACTAATAGCACATAAATTCGCTTCCGGTTACACCCACTAGGTGTCAATCCCCACCTACTTGTTTTCCCCCAGGAATCTGTTCCTTCCTTGACAAGTCATCCATGGGTCTACTTTCCCCCTTGAATCTATTTTCAGCAAATGACATTTTTCCATGAACCTGTTTTCCCCCCTTTGATCAGTTTTCTTCTTTGGACCTATTTTCCTCCACTGACCTATTTACCCCATATACCTATTTTTCCTCGCCAACATTTTCCTCATGGACCTAGTTCCCTTCCCTCTTAAAACTGTTGTCTCTGTTGAACTGTTTTTCACCAAGGACATAATAATCCTCATGGAACTAGTATCTCCATACACCTGTTTTCCCCATGTATTTAATTTTCCCATAGACCTGTTTTCCACCATCGATCTATTTTACTTCCATTGGCATTAAGTGGAATGTGGAAACATAAAGCTGTGGAGTTCTACATATCTGAAATAATGTCCGAATGCAATTAATTTTTAGGTTGTAACTTTTATACTGTAGCTTGAATGATACCGTAAATATGGAGGAAGCATCTTCGGTTGCTACAAAGCTTCCAGGTGCCTAATACATTTGTGTACGTCTTTCTGTTTTGGAGTAATGGTTGATGAAGAAAACATAACAGAAGAGAGAAAAAAAATAAAACAAATACTTTTGCAATAAAGCTTGCGACTCCCACAAAGGTTAGGACTTTGTCAGTAGCTTTGCAGGAAAACAGCAGGTGTCTTTTAGCTTGTAGGCATAAAGCTGGGCTTTACAAGCATTTTAGAGCTCAATTCGCTATATTTTATATATAGTACCATGAGGTCAGTGAAACCTGGGCCATCCCTTCATAGTAAGTACTACTGTGCTCATTGATTCTGTGCATGTAGAACTGTCTCAAAGCACAGTGAAACTGGATCCATTTCCAGGCCACACAGTCCCTCAGAATGAATGACTACCTGAGCGACTTCAGTTTACTCGCACATTTATGTGTCATACAGTACATACGTCATGGATTGTCATTAAGCAGTATATGATGTTTTTATCATTCGTGCATCCTGGCATCAAATGTAATGAAACAGCAAACATGCAACGGATAATCTAAATTAATATTCATTGGAAACTTGATTTTCTGCAAGAACCGTTTGACAAAATGGGAATGGGACAATATTTGGTCTCAGACTTCGAACAGAGCAGGGTACAAGTCGTGGATTGCGTCTGTACAAAGGGCATCAAAAGTCCTGTCACCTTTCCAGCTTCTCTCTCCATGGGCTTTAAAAATCAGACTGGTGGATCTTCTTCAGTCGTCACTGATGAATTTACTCGGCAACATATTAGTGTAATCAGCGTTGGTGCTGCAGATTCTGTCTGTCTATAGATCTATAGCAAGATACCTTAATCCCGTAAGGGACCGCCACAAACAAACTGCCTCCATGTCACCCTGTCCCCTGCCATTTTGATGCCCTCCTTTCAGCTTACATCCCCCTCTCTCATATACCTCTCTACTCCAGCCCTCGATTTCATCCTCGGTCTCGCCCTCATTCCCGCCCCTCCATCTTATTCAAATACGCTCTACAGGTTAGTCTCTCACTCTCCATCCTCTCCACGTGCCCAAACCACCTCCTTGTATTTCTCTTAATGCTTTCTATCACGTCCACATCCACGCCACAATGCTCCTTCTCTTTTTCATTTGTCAGCTTGTCTCTCCATGCTACTCCATGTGCTCCTCTCACATAGCTCATTTTCATTGCTCTCATTCTTGTCTTGTGTCCTTCCAGTGAGGTCCAAGCTTTGCTTCCATAATTTAGAGTGGAGATCACAGTACTGTCATCCAGCAAGTTCTTATTTCCATGCTCACTTCAATATTCCCTATCACTGCATTCAGTGAACCAACAGTCTTTCCTCTCTGTTGCACCCTTTCACGCACTTCATCCTCCAAACTTCCATCCTTACTCATCACATTATCCAAATATTTAAATGCTTTACATTTCCAGTTTCCTCACTACCCACCCTCACTGTACGTTCAGCGACTTCACTTCTCTCGGAGATCACATATTTACTCGTCCCAACATTCACCTTTTGATTCCATTTCTTACATACTCTCTTAAACTCATTCACCAAGCCTTGTTGTTCATGTTCTTCCTCACTTAAGAATACAGCATCATCTACAAACAACAGGACAGGAAGTTTCCAAATCCTGCCCTCTCATTATGGCCTCTCCAACATTCACTGCCCTATTTTGTATCTCTTTTATAACTTCATCCATATACAGATTGAACAACTGCAGACATAAGCCACGTCCCTGTTTAAATCCAACATTCAAACAGAAAAATACACTCAGTTCATCATCCACATGCACTGCAGCCCTAGTGCCTTCATACATATAGACTCCTCGTGGCATATAACCCCCATCTGCTGGGTAACATTTATACACGTCACAGTCTGGATTCCAAGGAGATGCTGGGTAGCGATTATACATGCAAGTGTATTCCCACCACCGTTTGATCCGGCCGCCATTTCATCTCGCCACTCTGGGATGAGTGAGGCTGGTCACACTTCTCATCTGAACTATCAGGACCAATTTGCCTAGCCCTGGGCACCTATGCACCTCGTGGGGCAACACAAAATATATATATATATATATATATATATATATATATATATATATATATATATATATATATATATATATATATATATATATATACTTATAAAACACCCATGTCAATATTTTAGGAACCATCATGATATAAACGCACAGCCGGGTTCGTTCACGCAAGATACAGTTGCTTATAACTGTACAACTTTATATGTAGATTTCTCGCGTGACTCACTGTAGTCATGAAAAAATGTAAATCTTTGTCCACAAAGATGAACATGCCAAGTTTTGACGAAGTTATTTTTGATGATTGTAATTTTACTTGTATGATTTTCAGTTCAGTGTGTTCAATATATATTTTATAGCCTAATGACGCCAAGCGAATTGGCGAAATGTCACTAGCAAGAATATTTTCCAGACAAGAAGATGCTTATTGATATCCTTCCCAGCCTAATATATATATATATATATATATATATATATATATATATATATATATATATATATATATATATATATATATATACAGTATAGATAGATAGATATAGATATATGTATACATACAGTACATAAATATTCATATCTATATCTATCAAACTATCTATTTATTTTTCTGTATATATATATATAGATAGATAGATATAGATAGGTAGATAGAACCAGATAGATAGATAGATATAACTATATAACTATATAACCATATATATATATATATATATATATATATATATATATATATATATATATATATATATTTACCGGCACGAAAAAGTATAAATTCATAAAAGATAATTGTTCCGCATGTGTAGGTTTCCACTACTGGCCACCATGTATCGCAACCGTGATGAACATTAACAGCGAGTTGTAGTAAACAAACTGGTAAATAAGCTGATACCTGATGCACCTGACATTAACAAACAAATCTGAATGACACTAAAAAATCCATGGCAACAGGACGTGGCCAGCAATGAAATTTGCCAGGCGCTCACTGACGAAATTGTTAAAATCATGAATACTGTAACTGGTGCAACTGAAGCAATGTTTTATCTCTAATAACAAAGTGCACCTGTTACCTATACGAGTGACCTCTTTAAGTTGTCCAGTCAGAGTCCTCCTGTTTCTCAAGCCGTGGGACGATGTGATAAATCAAATCACAGTGGCGGCAGGACCCTTGTTTTCCAACGTCCCCACTCCCTTGGGACTGCAACGCAGACCTCCAACACCCCCAGAGAAATTCATTCTTATAACTGAGCCGTGGTGATTTTTTTTTTTCTTTTTTTTTTTTTTAGAGGGGAGAGTTTGGGGCAGCATTCTCTTCTCCCTTGCCACTCCTCTTCACTCACACAAAATACAGCACTTAGAGTAGCATTACCGTGGCTGAGTGTTGATCGGTGTTTCAGGCAGGCATGGGAGGGAAGGCAGGAACACGGGGAGAGTTTGCAGGTCAGTGTAGAGTTTAACATTAGAGTATGGCTCTGGTCACGAGATACTGCAATGGAAATAATGTAGGGATAAAATATAACATTCTACCCTTGATCATGGAAATATGCAAGAAAATTTTTTTGAAAATTTATAAGATAAGGTAGGCAGACTATTGTACTTTACAGAAAGTACTTAAAATGTGTTAATACTAAAGCTGTTTCTAGATTTTTCAGTACCGTTCATTGTCGGAATCACCTTCTCCAGATGATGTTTTAGTGTAGAAAACCTGATGCTATTACAGGATGATAATCTACAACGGCTTAAATGCGGTGTTGGAATTTGCCTATTTTATTCTGACAGTTAATGGCAGTTATGTTCAACATAGACAAATTTGCGCAGCAGATGGGTCAAGAATACGGCAGTAATGCAGTAATAACCACAAACGGTTACTGTCTTCCCATAGTTTTCTGGGCCAGTGCAGATTTGGAAGATCCGACAATACTATCTTACCAGTGAAAGTATTTACAGTAGAATATATTCAGGATTCACAATATTTAAGTTTATACGGCAGTGAAATCTTAACCGAATAATAACAATTTGGTTGAATTTTTTCAGCATAACCCCTTGACCACGGTGATATTTATATCACTTTATTATTGTCATACCGAACCGAATTTATTCAGGTTCAGAGGGGCTAGTATGGCCTTCATTTACTACTTTTCTGAAAGAGGTAATTTATATAGTGCAAGAAATAGCCTGGGAGTTATAATATTAAGAGGACATAATCTGGCTGAAGGGGCTACTATTTAATTTACATTGGTGGTAAAGTGTATGATAAGTGGACGAGTTAAGATATTCAAGATATAAGGTACGGCTGCAGGCAGTAATATTTTTACATGTCTTTGTTCTCGAACTGCAAGGAACCAGTTCCTACCCTTGTACCCCTCTTGACCATCACTAGTTAGTTTAATAAAGTATTATGAGGTTCTGAATCATGTTCAAGGCAGTGGGTCGAATGCTTGCTGACTTTCCTGTACTTGGCTGCTTAGCATCTTTTCTTTAGTAGTATCGTACCTATTACTTTACACTTTAACCCATTCGTCTTCTTCCTCAGCGTTATCATACTTATTACTGTACAGTCGGCCACAGGAATTAGTACACACATTTTACCCGTAGGGTGTGTATCTAACCTGGTAACACCTGTGCTGTGCATCCAGACGCACGGTGAAACTGCTTACCCACCAACCCTGCGGTTTCCCCCCCATCTCCACCTTCAACCATTCACTCCCACCCTCCCTAGTCATGCTTATGAAGTCAGTTTACCCACACTAAATTGGTATATATTGTCTGTATTATAACTGAAACTATTCTGCTGTTTTATTGTCTCCATGGTGTCACCAACGTCTTTTTTGGACTGTAAAAATAATTAGTTGCTGTTAACGTCAAATTTTACGGCTTAGGCTTAGCTCCGATGTAATCAAGGGATTCAGTTATCTCCCAATAAAGGCGCTATCTGACAAAGCAAGGTAATGCAATACTACTACTAATACTGCTCTACAGTTCCCTTCGTAAAATCGCTTCACTATTCCAAACGTCTCTGATTTGAGAAACAGTGACTATGTTCATGCATCTATAAATACTTTGATATCAGCAACATAATATAACATTTGTCACTCATGCCACTGTTATCGTAGTGTCGGTAAAGAGAAAACTGAAAATGCTGTTACAGTGGACTACTGCTTTGCAACGTTAAAGGTAATTGATATGGCATCACGGTAAATGAAATGTATGCTGTTATAGGTGGGTTCGCACCTAGCGAACAAAACAACTGCTGGCGAAAGAGGTGCATACTCCTTACTTTCTCTGAGTTCAACTACAGCTGACAACCAGTGGATCCATATCTCAAGTGGTTAGGCATGTTTATTACAGTAGTTAGTGCTCCGCATCCGTCAACACATCAATGGAAGGCCTATTCGCTAGTTACTTGTTCCTGTTCGTTTAATAAGTGTGGACCTCACGCTGGTGAAACATTCAGAACGCATAATCTAAGACAAATACAAGTTGTATCCTTTATTTATATATCACGATCATACGTATTATAGGACGTCCAGGCCAGATATTAGTGCCATTCTTATCGTAGACACACAGGGCAATGTGTCAGCACCCAGGGTTTTAAAGGACACAGAACACAATTGCAAGATAGCTTTATTAGGCATATATATATAGTATATAAAGTATACCCCAGAGCAACAAAATGATTTAATAAGTGAATGAATACCCAAAACCAAACAATGAATAGTTAATAGAAAGCAAATAAAACCTTAGGCCGTACCCCATAGATATCATTATTTTACTCAGATGAGAGCCATCCAGCAGCCTCATAACCATCTCTCCCAACCGATATCAATATCTGGTCCATCCACCGTCGTTAGCGATGACGTCACGTAGTCTATTGGGGACGGAGGCTACGTGATTGTAGACGATCTGCTGATTTGCCCGGAACAGCTCCCACTCGGAGAAGGTATGCTGGAGGAGCTGCCGTGAGGATCTTTCTTGCCCTGTGATCCAAGAGTTGACAATGGTCCCCCAACAGTTTTCCAGTGGGTTTAGGTCACATGCCTTACTTGGCCAGTTCAGCAGATCAATATCTTGTTGCTCCGCAAACCATCTCCGAACGACCCTGGCTGTGTGAATTGGGCAGTTGTCCTGCAAAGCGTAGTTTATATTATGCACCATAAATTACATACTATCATTATATATATATATATATATATATATATATATATATATATATATATATATATATATATATATATATATATATATAAGAGAGAGAGAGAGAGGGAGAGAGAGAGTTATATTCAAGTAATTTATCTATCTATCTATCTATAGCCCGACGCCCTAATCCCGCAAAGGGTGGCCGCAGACAAAACGCCTCCAAGTCACTCTGTCACCCACCATTTGACTCCCCGCCCCCCCCCTCACCCCCCCTCCCTCATATACCTCTCAACTCCATCCCTCCACCTCATCCTCGGTCTACCCCTCCCTCTCCCTCCCTCCACCTCACCTACATACACCCTCTTAGTCAGTCTTTCATTCTCCATTCTCTCCACATGTCCAAACCACCTCAGTGTATTTTTCCTAATCTTTTCAACCACATCCACATCTACCCCACAACGATCTTTCACTTCTTCATTCGTCAACCTGTCCCTCCACGTCACTCCACATGCTCCTCTCAAGTAACTCATTTCCACTGCTCTCACTCTTGACTTGTTCCCCTCTTGCAAGGTCCACGCCTCGCTTCCATACGTCAGGGTAGGGATCACAATACCATCATGCAGTGACTTCTTAACTTCCATACTCACCTCCCTATTTCTCATCACTGCTTTCAGTGTACCAACAACCTTTCTTCCCTGCTGTACCCTTTCACGTACTTCATCCCCCAAAGTTCCATCCTTACTTATCACACTACCCAAGTACTTGAATTCACTCACATTCTCCATATCCTCACCATCCAACCTCACTGCACACTCTGTGACTTCATTCCTCTCAAATACCATAACTTTACTTTTGTTTACATTAACTTTCATCTTCCTCCTCCTACACACTGTCCCAAATTCATTCACCAAACCTTGCAACTCCCATTCATCTTCAATCAACAATACTGTATCATCAGCAAACAGCAACACCGGAATCTGCAATCAGTAAAAATGGCTCATTCGAGATACTCCGTTGGTAAAATACGTTGTGCATATTTTGAAAACTTGTATTAATCATGTAATAACATACAGTATTAAAGGTAATGCCATCAATAAAAACTGTAATGTGGTTTATTGCATTTTATGACGGAAAACTCTACTTACTTGCATGAACACAATGCGCTCTGGATAGGAAAGAGCCATGGCGCGAACTGTTGGGATCATCACCTCCTCCAATATTTCAAGGTATTTGTCTGCGGTGAATCTTCCCTCTATTTCTGTCAGCTCACCCAGTGTGTTTAAGTTAACCCATCCCCACACATTACAGGTGACGTGGCCGCTCCTGGCTTCTTCATAAATATTCTCGCGGGCGTATCGTGTATTGTTCCGTCGCCAACAGTGTAGCTGTCCGTGCGTGGTCGACGCGAATGTTTTCTCATCAGAGAAAATAACTCTTGCCCAGAAATTTAAGTCTTCGTTGACATACTGCTGGGCAAAACGAAGACGGTTGATCCGATGTCGTTCGTTTAATAATCCTTTAGTGACAGGAACTCTGTGGTGCACTCCATCACTGTGAAGCCGACGGCGTATAGTTTGAGTGGAGACATCTAGGCCAAGACTGTCCCGAATTGCAGCTGCATTTGTGAATGGATTATCCGTTACTGCATTCACCATTCTCCTGTCATCTTCAGGTGTAGTTTTTCTCGGACCCCCAGGTCTTGGTCTGTCCCGAAGATCACCTTCCTCCTCCCATCGTCTACACCACTTGTAGACTGTTTTCCTTGTTACTCCTACTTCCCTTGCTATGTCGGAAATAGAAAGTCCACTTTCCCTCATTCCAATAATTCTTCCTCTGAGGGCTGCTTTATCCTGTATGTGTTCCATTATTGATCTAAGGTGCTTCTTTCTCATGGGTTAGCTGTGGTCTGGCCCATGGTCCTGTTCTGTATCTCCTACCTCGACTCGGATTGAGGATTCAAAGCATTTAATAGAGATATTGGCGGAAGTCAAGACGTGGAGGAGGGAAGGAGGAGAGGCTGGTATGGGAGGGGGGGGGGGGACATAAAACTAGAGGGAGAGAGGTGGAGGAGGGGGAGCGCAGTGAATAGTTACTACCATGAAAAAAACATAAGATAATAAGAGGGTAAGGCTTTTGCAATAGGCCTAAAACCCTTTAGAGAAAATCCTTAACAGTATCTTTATACAATACCAACAACACACACACACACACACACTGTCCCTGGTCTGCCGGAATTGATAAGGCAACACAAACATAATGCATTTTCATGAATATCATCCATGAGACGCATACCAAACATCTCTTATCTCTGTTTTCCGTTTAACTTTTATTATTTCCTCCTCTGCTTTTACTGGTAAAGATTAGGCTAGGGCAAAGGTAGGGGAGGGGAGGGACCCGTACGACAACTTCATTCCCGTTCGGCAGACAGCAGTTAATACCATGAGATATAATAATTATGTTACTTATAATAATACAAGTCACTGGTTAAATAATCCTTACAAATTTGTTCATAACATATATGTATGAATAAAACAAATTGCAGATTTATTTAATTTATTTCAGCACTTCTGCTACAGACAGTGTTACCAGATGTTTCACACACACGCGAAACGTAGGTGTTTACTTTTTCCTGTGGCCGACTGTACATCTTAATACATTCCACCACTTCCTCTTTACTCTCGTACCTATTTCACCCAATCCATTCAATACGCACGATGCTTTTTATTTTACCGTTGCTAGTGCTAGAAAATTATCGTGAACTTAGGAGAACCTTCTAGCAATGCAGAGGATAATGAAGGTTATATTTATCCCATCTAGTTTGAACATTGATCCTAAACCGAGAAAATTCGTCTGGGGAAAGCAAGAATAAAATAGTCATCGAACCAACTGCATTGTAATATAACAATGATATGTAGATAAAGATAAATATAAGGCAACATATACCGATAAGGAAGAAATGGAACAAGTCTTCAGGAATACGTCAGTTGTTGGAGACGGACGCCTTCATGTAGTGACACTGATATCGCTAGGGGGCTCAACTACAGTACCAAATTGTGCAAACGTCTCTCACGTACCTCCCCATCACCTGAAATGAGGATGGCGGACTGCAGAAGAGGAACTTCATCCTTCAGCTGACCGGTTTCACTTTCAGCTGAACCTGGGAGTGCAATCTCTACTGTACTATGAATACATCTAGGTGTAAAGGAATCACTGACTGCAGCAACATATTAACGATGGTGTCCATTTTTCCTGAAGATACGTCATCCTTCCCAGTTGCCTGTGAAGGAGGTGGTGGTGGTGGTGGTGGTGGTGATATGAGTGTTGTTTGTGAATTAGGATGTTTCGTAGGGACCATAGTTGCAACCCCAGGCTCAGCTGAATGTGAACCAGACAGAATGCAGGCTTTAATTCTCTTCTCCTACAGTCCTCCATGATCACTTCGTGGAACAGGGAAGTACCTGTGAGAAGTTTGTATAACCAGTTAGTTGAGGCCCCTGGCTACATCACTGCCACCACATGAAGGCGTCCCTCTCCAGCGTATAGGAAAATAAAATTATTGCTTTTCTCTTGGACGTGGACAGTCAAGACAGATAAGTTTTTCTAAACGCGCAGTCTTCAGAACACAAACCACAGCAGTCGACGTTACATCCAGGTCCCTGATTGTACTGCTGGATGAATAAAGGCAAGACGGAAACAGACCCAGTCCACCAGGCTGACCCATCCAGAAATCGAACTCGGGTATTTTTACCTGCAAGTTGGACACCCTAACCAATGCACCACTGGCTCCTACTAGTGGTGGTGGTTGTTGTGGTGATAGGGGGAATTATTGGTAGTAATGGTAGTAGTGGTGATGGCGGTAGTAGTGGTGGTGGTGATGATGATGATGGTAGTAGTGATGGTAGCATTGATGGTGATGATGTGAGTGGTGGTGAAGGGAAAATTAGTGATGATGATCATAGTTGTGGTGGTGGTGGTGAGAATGGTGGTGAAGGGAGGACTAGTGATGATGGTCATCGTAGTGGCGGTGGTGATGGTGATGAGTGGTGTAGTGGTAAGGGAGTGATGTGCCTTATCAGTAACAAGACCCACAGGTGGCAACAGGCGCGGCTGTAAAGCGATGGTGATTGGTGTTTAGGGGATCGTTGTGGTGGGAGGAGGATAGAAGGATGGACGGCGAGTCATGAACGAGCTTAGAATCCCTGATCTTGGTTAACATTTGTTTTTGAAGGAAGGATAAGAACAAGAAGTAACATGGATGTGAAGAGGAGGGGGAAACCGAGAATGAATGGCAGGTGTGAGAGTATGTGCGGGAGGATGGTGTGTCATAGGAAAGGTGGTAACTCCTGAGTACAGACAGAACCGTCTGCAGATTCCTTTGATGAGGCCACCCCTCACTGGCTGCGTGGTCAGTAAGACAATAGGCAGGTAGATACAATGATAGGTAGATGGATAGACAGATATAGAAACAGATAGGTTAATGGAGATAAAGATGAGAGAGTGTTTCCTTTAAAAGAAGAACAGCTATGATCTGTATTTGCTAGAGGAAGAAGGTAAGGAGACTAAAGGCTTTCCATGTCCCTTGCTGCTCCTGTAAAACCAATGTTACGATAAACTCGCTGTCGCTGGTAAGGTTTGTTTTAACAGGATGGGCATGTAACGAGTGCAGAATCTTCCCATGCATCATTTTCCTTCTGAGGAACCAAATGTATTATCAGTTTGCTGCTGTAATAAATATTCGTAATTCTTAACCCATTAGATCCCAGACTTCCTGTTCAAGGTATTTTTCTGGAAGGGTGCTAGGCGTACCTTCCTCCGCCTGTCGGCTCATAGTCACGAAGCTCATAGGTCCCTACTTCGGGGTTCCCTTCTTTATTAAATTTTGAAAATGCCCACTTCCGTCCTGTATTGAGGACACTGGGAGCTAATGGGTTGTGCAAGAAGGACAAGGACAAGAAGAGAGCAGAGTCTTCCCATGAAAGTCAAACTCAGGATGAAACCCTGAAAGGTAATATATGTTTCTGCATAAAGGCAGCAAAACAAAGTTGCAGAATATTTGCATGTCCCCTTTTCTTCTGGTAACCTTAAACATGAAAGGAAAATTACCGCTAGATATTTTGGGAAGCAGTCGCCTCACTTTGCTGTGTCGATACGCGGTTACATAGTTCCTCTACAGTTAACCACTTTCAGCATCCTGCCTTGCTTCAACGCCTTGCAAATTCAACTAAACGATGCCGTGTGCGAGTGAGTGTCGGCCGGTGGTACTTATGTGTCCTTGTTGATCACGGCTCACTGTATATTCATTCCACTCCCACTTATCCTTCAGGGCTTTACTGCACAAAGCGCGAACTCGCGGTTTTGTGTGTGTGTGTGTGTGTGTGTGTGTGTGTGTGTGTGTGTGTGTGTGTGTGTGTGTGTGTGTGTGTGTGTGTGTGTGTGTGTGTGTGTGTGTGTGTGTGTGTGTGTGTGTGTGTGTGTGATGGTTGGCGGGAGCAGAGTGAGAAGAGGGGAGGCGGGTTAGAAATGGAAGAGAAACATCGAGGGAATAGGGGTTAGAGGCAGGAGTGGAGTGGGGAAAAGGAGTGGGGGAAAGGGGTGTGAAGAGGGAGTAATGGGCTAATTTGGAAAGTAATAAATGAGAATGAGGGAGGTAGGATGGAGAACACTGTAGGATTATGACGTGGGAACAGGAATGTAAAAAAGGGGTTGGGGAAGTGAGGGATGAAGGAAAATGGGCGGGGATGGGGAATGAAGAGCAGTAGCAGACAGCAGGGATGGAAGTAGAGATGTGGAAGTGAACTTGAGGAGAGGGATGCAGAGAGGGATAGGCAGGATGGGTAGGGGTAGAGGAATGGAGGAAGAGCAAGAGAGTAATGGGGGAGGAATAGTGGAGTGATAGAGTAGTGGGAAAGGGTAGGTCTAGAGGGTGGATTATGAAAGGGAGCCTGGGAGAGGGGTTGAGGGAATCCTTTAAGTATAAAGGATAAAAATTATTAAAGTGAGATTCGCCACACATCAAAGATAACCAAACACCGAGAAGAAGGACTCTAGATTTAATGTTAAACTCAATGGCTCACGGCTACCTCTTTTAGACGGAGGAAGTTATTATGGTCTCCACGCTATAGTGGGGACCATATTGCATTTGCTCGGTTTCTTTATCGTTTTTTTTTGTTTTTTTTTCTTAGGAACACTTTAGTCCTTTGCCATTCCATCCTTTTTCGCCAGTACACATCAAACTTGGTACAACGGTTTCATGAGCATGTTCCCCTCCCCCTCCTTAAAAAATATATTCAGGATCTCTTACTTAATGAAACGTGGCAACATATACCCGTAGAGATAATGCATTCTATACCTGACCTCTCAACCCTGAAGAGTCTCAGCTAAGATAATGTAAAATCGTCTAGTTAAGTACCGAAACAATATTACCGGTACTGAAATAACTTTCTTAAGGTAAAGAGGTTAAGGAAACCTGCCTGTAAACAATGAAATAAGTTGGAGATCTGCGATGCCACTAATCACCAACTTTACCTAATTAAACTGGAGCAAGAACATGGTCCATTCATGGTGTCCGGGGAACCAGAAAGCACCAAGGGAACCACCACCGATCAATAGTTTGACAGTATAATACCACCATTTTATATAGTTGCTTAAACTACACACACACACACACACACACACACACACACACACACACACACACACACACACACACACACACACACACACACACACACACACACACCGCTCGCTGGTGCAGTGGTAACGTTCTCGCTTGCCATCTGGTAGACGGGAGTTCGCGCCTCGCTCAGGTTGCGAAAAGTTTCACTGACGAAGTGGGTGGTTACTGTCCCCCTTGAGCAAGGGGACGGGTGTGTGCGTGTGTGAAGGTCACAGCCTTGCCCTTAGATCGGACTATATGAGCTCTCAGCTCCCTTCCGGGAGGGTAAAAGCTGACGATCACGACCATCAGGTGATCCTGACCGACCCGGTGAATTACACACACACACACACACACACAAACACACACACACACAGCATATCGAGGATGTATAAAGGTGCTATAAGAACACTTTAAAGGATTCTTATCCTCCTCCATATAACATACACCATACTCCTATTCTCTACCACTTTCTTGCCACTTTTCACATACAACATCTTTCTTCTCTAGCCTTTCCGATTCCCTGTATTAAATAAAACAAAACAAAAAAATGGTTGGGGGAAAGGTGGGTGATGGACTTGGAACAGCAACAGGGAATGGGGCGGGAAGAAAGGGGTAGGAACGGGAAGGAGTATGGGAGAGGGGATGTGAAGGGAGGTGGGGGAGAGGGTAGGGGAGGTGAGGGAAAATTAATGTGATAAAACACATTTATGCCAGCGATATACACGGATCATAAAGGCCGATAACCATTATGGACTCAACATTAGAGGGGGGAAGGTTCTGTGGCCTCCATTTCCCTTCTCTGAGTGTAAAGAGAGATAAGGGAGAAGAGGGGGCGAGAGGGGAAAGGGAGTGGATGGGGAATGGAATAAGAGAGTGGTATGGAAAAAAGGTGGGGGAGTGAGGGTGGGTAAGAGAGATGGAGGAGAGAGGCGGAAAGAGATCCAGATAGAGGAAGAGTGTGTGGGAGAGATATTAGGGAGATAGGAGAAGCGAGCCAAGAGATAAATGTTCCATCACAATGTGCAGCATAATACCTTCTTAATGGGGGATCGTGTCCCGCTGTGGCAGGCAGTTCCACATGACATACAACCAGTTAGTTTAATGTGCAGCTAAGTGCTTCCACATGACATGTCGTATCTTTATCAGGCTCGTCTTCTATAATGGAGAGTTACAGTAGAGAAATTTTATAACGAATGCTCGATCTATAATTCTTCTTGTAACTTTTTTTTTACATTACCGTAAATAATGCGTCGTTGGTAACTGAAATATAAAACGTTGCTTTCATGTTCAACATAAACTGTGTATTTTACTTGTTTGTCATATGTGCCGCCTTCAGTAGGCTTTACTTCTAAGGAAAAAAATTTGTGCATTCCCTGATTAATTTCGAGAGATCTGCCGTGAGTTACATATATCGTCTGACGGCAGCAATAACGAATTTTATGAATAGTCGTCGTAATGGAAGTAGGTGAAAACAAAGTATAACAAAAAGCACAGTTATATTTTACTCTATCGCAAACGATCTCTTGGCCCCTTCGTCCCAGGTGTCCAGTCTGGGCAATAAAATCGTCTCCCGGCACTGCGACTAGACTAATAAAGACACTATTGCTCAAAGTGATCTTCAGAGACTGTTTCTGTCCCCTTCTGTCCCACCTGTTTCTACTGAATTAATATTATCATTTATGGGTAACAAAAATACAATGAATGATTATCTGTGTGTGGATGAATGGATGAGAAGGTGCGTAGGGATGCAAGAGTATATAGAGGTTGGGGGAGTGGACATAAAATCCAAATGAAATGGAGAAATAGAGGAAGGGAAGGACAGGAAGTAGTATATGCAAGAAAGGTGGAAAGCTTACAAGAGGATGGGAAAAAGGCAGAATATATGAGGGAAGTGGAGAAGCGACTGGGTATATATGGACTGGAGCAGATGGGGGACGTGGAATATGTGTGCAAGATATTCACAGAAGAAATCTGTGCAGCATATGAGGTGGTGTATGGGGTGAAGAGAAGACGAAAGCGGGTGCAGGGAACAGCATGGTGGAATGAAGAGGTGAGAGATGTTGTGGCACAAAAGAAGAAAGCATAGAGTGAGTGGATGAGAAACAGGGACGTGGAAGAGAGAGTTATATGTAGAGAGGAAAAGAGAGGTGAAGAGATTAGTATGAGAGAGTTAGAAGAGTATGGATGAGGAATTTGGAAGGAGTTTGAGTGTAAAGTGGAAGAAATGTAAGAAAATGTTCTGGAAAGAGGTAAAGAGAGTTAGACAGGGTGCCAAAGAAGTTAGTTGTGGAGTGAAAGAAAAAAATGGTTGATTACTAGTGGAGAAGGGAGAACAAGTGATTAGATGGAGAGAACACTTTAAAGAATTGTTGAACATAGAGAATGAAAGTAATGCGAGTATAAGTGGCTGGGGAATGGCTGGGAGAAGGAGGGATGTGAGAAGAGAGGAAGGAATCAGTTGGATGGAAGTTGTGGAAGCATTCAAATACGTTAAAATGGGAAAAGCCCCAGGAACTGATGAAGTGTGTGGTGAAATGCTGAAGCATGGGAGTGAGAGAGTAGTAGAATGGATGTGGAAGATGTGCAGATTAGCCAGGGAGGAAGATAGAGTCCCGGAGGATTGGAAGTCAGGTATAATTATTCCCTTGCACAAAGGAAAAGGGGAAAAAGGGCATTTGTCTTCTCAGTGTAATAGAAAAAAGTATATCGTAAGATACTTATTGACAGAGTTAGGGAAGTAACAGAGGAATTGGTTGGAGAAGAACAGGAAGGTTTTACGAAGAGAAGAGGTTGTGTAGATCAGATATTCATTCTTAGATCTTTGGTGGAAAAGTTTCTAAAGAAGGGAAAGATATTGTATGTGGCCTTCATAGATTTGGAGAAAGCACATGGCAAGGTGGATAGACAAGGATTATGGAAAGTATTAGGAAAATATGAAGTAGATGGGAAGTTGTTTTAAGGCCGTGAAGAGTATGTATGAGAGTGCTAAAGCTGCAGTGCGTGTGGATAGTGACCTGAGTGAATTTTTCTATTTGAAAGTTGGATTGAAGCAAGGATGTGTCATGTCTCCATGGTTGTTCAGTCTGTACATGGATGGGGTTATAAAAGAGGTACAAGGTAGGGCAGTGGATGTTGGAGTGGCCCTAGTGAGAGAAGGCAGTGTTTGAAAACTTTCTGTACTATTGTTTGCAGATGATACTGTGTTGTTAAGTGAAGGCAAAGGGGAGCTGCAAGGCTTGGTGGATGAGTTTGGGAGAGTGTGTAGGAAATGGAATCTAAAGGTGAATATAGGGAAGAGTAAAGTGATGGTCTTTGTGAGAAGTGAAGTCTATGAACGTACAGTGAGGTTGGATGAGGAGGAAATGGAAAGTGTGAGTGCATTTAAGTATTTGGGTAGTGTGATGAGTAAGGATGGAAGTTTAGAGGGTGAAGTGCTTGTAAGGGTACAACAAGGAAGATAGGTTGCTGGTTCCTTGAAAGCAGTGATAAGAAACTGGGAAGTGAGCATGGAAGTGAAAAAGTTACTATATGACAGTACTGTGACACCAACTCTAACGTATGGATGTGAAGCTTGGAGCTTGCTGGAGGGACGGAAGTCAAGAGTGAGAGCAGTGGAAATGAGTTATTTGAAAGGAGCATGTGGAGTCACATGGAGAGACAGACTGACAAATGAGGAAGTGAAGGAGCGTTCTGATGTGGATGTGATAGGAAACGTTAAAAGAAACACACTGAGGTGGTTTGGCCATGTGGAGAGGATGGAGAGTGAGAGGCTGACAAAGAGAGTGTATGTGAGTGAGGTGGAGGGGGGGGGGAGAGGGAGGGGAAGGCCAAGGATGAGATGGAGGGATAGAGTGGAAAGGTATATGAGAGAGGGGGATGTGAGCTGGGAGCAAGGCAATGAAATGGCGGGGGACAGGGTGACATGGAGGCGATTTGTTTGTGTCCACCCCTTACGGGATTAAGGCGTCTGGGAATAGAGAGACAGATATAGAAGAATACAGTATCACTGCCACACTGCCATCACCGTAATGAGAGGCAAGAATATGTGGATTTCAATCTGTTTGCTTGTCCTTTTGCTTTTCCTTAACTTAATCTTGGAAGAACGATATACCAGTATACATGTCAAGAAGGTTGTGCCCAAAGTCCAGTGCGTTTTTGCTGCTTTATTCTTGGCTAGATGATTACAAATGTGCCATGTTGGAGGACTGAGATAGAATTACTCGGCTAACCGGCGCACTTCCATACTTTCCAGCTCCTTAGACCTTAATCATCAGAAATCTCCAACACGGCGCCAGCTGACAATATACTTGCTGTCACGCAGACCACCATTCTGTCACACAGACCACCAATGGTTATACCTACACACAGGGTTACACTTATATACTATTATATATACATTAATATCCACACTAACATCAGTCTAGTTTGTAAAAAAATATTAAATCATTTGTAACCATTTTCCCCGGGTAATTAAAAGTGTCTCCTGATACGGTGGGGAAATATACATGTAAGAAGTCTAAATACATCAAAGATGAAGAAATACCAAAAGAATAAGGATGAGAGAGGAAAACGATGTACAGTAACTAGGTCCCTCATCATAGACAAGAATAGCGACGGACATTACAGAATAAAACGATACAGTGATGCAATGTAAGTAGCTGATTGAAACAATATAAGGAAACACAATATATACAATATAATTACATGGCCGCGGTAAAAATCCAATATTGTAAGGGCTAAAATGTTGTTATGAGAAAAGTACAAATTATCAATAATTATACTATATACAGAAATTATAGGGAAATTATAATATGGGGATTATAGGTATGATATGTGCATAGTGATTATAGCAGTTCTATTATCAAAATGAATTGAAAGTAGTTGTAATACCATATTTTAGTATATTCAGTATCCATGAAATTACATCACTTCATAATTTAAGTCCATCACACAAAAAATTACATGACAGTTGGTTACACAGGAACTACTGTACATTAGTAATGTCTCATAACCACTAAATAATGTTCACACTACTAGTTTGGTGTTCCCACGTTTACACACAAATTACCACTGTCTAATACGGGTTCCTTCCATTGATATGTGCTCTTTCCTTTTATCATTATATCACTCAGTTTTGTCCATCTCACCCAATTTTCTTGTTTTCAGTGCTGGGATACAAATTCTCATTCCAGGTAGTCACATCGAGTGTTACTGGACTCGACCAAGTGGGGCGTTTTGAGGTGGTGGTATTGATGTTGCCACTAATAATAAATATACTGGTTAACGATGAAAACATCTACCTAATCCCATGTTCATGCATAAAAGGAATATTATATAAGTGTTACGATGACGAGTAATAAAATTACACAAAAGCTGGTTATACAGGAATTACAGTAGCATCGTGAAAGAACATGGTCTTATAACTAAATAATTTTCACACTGTTGGGTGTCCATTCGTCCTCACACAAATCAACACTATATAGTACGAGTGGAGTGTACTGTGGTTCGTTTCTGATATAAAGTCACTTAATCTTCTCCTCTAATATCAACTGCAAGTTCTTTTCACTTTCACATAGAAAAATCTTCACTGTTTTTCACGTCTGCGAAGATTCACTGTTTTGTTGTTTCATATTGTAACTTAATTTCGAGGGGTCATTCTTCCATACGTTTAACACAGGAATAAGTAAGAAAAAAATACAATGAACAAAATTTTGACGGAGTGAATTTGCCATATGAGGATTTGCATATAAAATGAAGGCTGAGAAAGATGGTGATGAAGGAAGTGAGACTATAGTATATTTACACTAAATAATGTTTCCACTACTAGTTAGGTGTTCCCACGTTTTCACACAAATTACCACTGTCTAATACGGGTTCCTTCCTTTGATATGTGCACTTTCCTTTTATCATTATAAAGCTGGATTGTTCAGAGCATTAAGCGTGAACGATATTATTTTTGGCAGAGCAAAGGAGACTTGGTATGATTCCAAGCAGAAATGTAAAAGGGGTGAGATTAAGGGGTGGGTTGGCTTCAGTACCTTGTGAAGGCCCTCTCCTTGTTGTAGACAGCAGTAGAAAAAGCTGATTGAACAAAGCTTTTTTTTTTTTTTTTTTTTTTTTTAACATTATTCACAGGACATGAAAAAGGAATTTATAATTCAATGCCCAGAAGAATAATCTCCATATTGAGTGAGGCATACTCATGTGGCTTTCGGCCTAGGACGCAATAATCATTCCACAAGAAATCAAATAAGTACTGCCTGAGGGCCTTCCAATCAGCAGGTCCAACGTGTTGAAGCAGCAGCTTCTTGGGGGGTCCACAGGTTTTACTGGAGTGGTAGGACTGGTAAAATAAAATTCTGATCAGAGGAGCCCAGTGAAGTGAACAGATCAACAGCATCAGAAGAATATTAGTTGTAAGTTAAAGGTCAAGTATTTTGGAACTCTCTCCAAGGCTGTCGTGGATACGGGTAGGTTGCTGTACAAGCTGCTCTAGGTCATTATGGATAGAAAAGATGTAGGCTTGTTCACCAGGTGGAGTAATAACAGGAGAGGAGAGTCAAAGGTGGTGGTGAACAGTGAAATCACCAAATATGGCAATTTCAGAGACAGGAGAAACTGAAAGGATGTGTTCCATCTTAGAATTAAGATAGTCAGGGTATTTTTCATAGTAGAATTAGGGAATAAGTAAACAGCAGGTTAGCCGAAGCCAGAACGAAGAGAATTCAGATGATTCAAGTTCAGGAACACGAGAGCAAGGTATGTTTTTGTGTATATATACACAACTGTCGCCTTTGGCTTTGAAGTGAGTATAGAGAAAGAAGGGTACAGAAAGGGGTTTACTATCAGTTGTGTTAGACAGCTGAGTCTCTGTAGGGAAGAGAATGTGAGGTTTAGAAGAAGAGGGGTGATGTTCAACAGCGAAAATTAGAGGGAAAGACTGCAAATGTAGCAGAAATGAAGAAGTGAGTCAGACAGTGGTTCCAAGTATCTCTCTTGGCCGTCACTGAGGGAGGGTCGGATGGTGGGAGCTTTAATAATGGGTCCACACCACATGCACTACATTTACAAATATCAGACATCACCATTGCACTTGGTAATGAGAAAAGTTCGACGCATTTACAGACATTTCTCCTGATATTCCAAGCAAAAATGCTCCCACCTCTTCAAGAACCTTGCTATTCCCAAAACTACTGCCAACAAAACCATGCCTCTGCACACAAACAGAGCACCAATATCAGAGACCAACAAAAATTACACGTGCAGTTCTTTTTGTGCCTTCAGAGAAATCATGGAAATTTTATGCCCAATCCTGAGATATGTATGGCGATTTCGTTGAAATCCATGTGCTCGAAGTCCCCTATTTCTGATCATTTTTATTTCTGGGGAGGAAGGCTGAAGCTGCAAGAATCACTGAGTGCTCACGCTCCTTAAATATCACGTTTCTGATGAAAGACTATTGTACAACATGTACTAAGGTATCAAAGTTGTATCTGCTCTGCTGTCACTATTTCCATCTATTTATTGCCAGGCCAATTAATCCCGTAAGGGATGGCCACAAGCAAATAGCTTCCTTGTCGCCCTGTCCCCTGCCATTTCACTGCCCTGCTCCCAGCTCACACACCCCTCTCTCATATACCTCTTTACTCCATCCCTCCACCTCTTCCTCCGCCTCAACCTCCTTCTACCCCCCCAACCTCACTCACATATACACTCCTCGTTAGTCTCTCGCTCTCCATCCTCTCTACATGACCAAACCACCTCAGTGCATTTCTCCTAACGCTTTCTATCACATCCACATCCACACCACAACTCTCCTTTACTTCCTCATTTGTTAGTCTGTCTCTCCTTATAACTCCACATACCTCTCAAATAACTCATTTTCACTGCTCTCACTCTTGAATTGTGTCCTTCCAGTAAACTCCAAGCTTCACTTCCATACGTTAGAGTTGGTATCACAATACTGTCATGCAGTGACAGTTTTACTTCCATACTCACTTCTTTATTTCTTAACACTGCTTCCAAAGAACCAACAACCTTTCTTCCTTGCTGTACCCTTTAATGCATTTCACCCTCTAAACTTCCATCCTTACTCATCAAACTATTCAGGTATTCAAATGCACTCACATTTATCATTTCCTCCTCATCCAACCTTTCTGTCGGTTCAGTGACTTCATTTCTCTCGAAGATCTTAACCTTGCTCTTTCCTATATTCACCTTTAGATTCCGTTTCTTACCCATTCTCCCAGACTCATTCACCAAGCCTTGCAGTTCCCCTTCATCTTCACTGAACAATACAGTATCATCTGCAAACAACAATACAGGAAGTTTCCAAATGCTGTCCTCTCTCATTAGGGCAGCTCCAACATCCACTTCCCTACCTTGTATCTCTTTTATAACACCGTCCATATACAGACTGAACAGCCATGGAGACATCACACATCCGTGTTTCAGTTCAACATTCAGATAGAAAAATTCACTCAATTCATTGTCCACTCGCAATGCAGCCTTAGCACCCTCATGCATACTCTTCACGGCCTTCAACAACTTCCCATTTACAGAAAATTTTCTTAATATTTTCCACATTCCTTGTCTATCCACGCTGTCATATGCTTTCTCCAAATCCATGAAGGCTGCATTCAACATCTTTTCCTTCTCTAGAAACTTTTCCACTGAAGACCTAAGAATGTATATCTGATCTAGACAACCTCTTCCCTTCCTAAAACCTCCCTGTTCTTCTCCAACTTTTTCCTTTGTTATTTTCCTAACTCTCTCAATAATTATTCTACCATATAATTTTTCTATTATGCTCAGAAGACAAATAGCCCTATGATTACCACACACTTCTCTTTCCTCTTCTCCTTTGTACAGGGGTATTACTATACCTGACTTCCGATTCCCTGGGACTTTATCTACCTCCCTGGCCAATCTGCACATCTTCCACATCCACTCTACTACTATCTCTCCCCCATGCCTCATCATTCCACCACACTCCATCAAATCCTGGGGCTTTTCCCGTTTTGACTTTCTTCACTGCTCCCACTTCTTCCCTCCTACTGATCTCTTCCTTCCTTCCTTCTCACTCCCCTCCTTCTCCCAGCCATTTTCTATTCACTTATACTCACATTGCTTTCATTCACTATGTTTAACAGATCTTTAAAGTGTTCTCTCCGACTGCTAACTCTTTTTCCCTTTTCCACAACAATCTATCGTTTTTATTATTCACTTTCCAACTAACTTCTTTATCACCCTGTCTAACTCTCTTTACCTCTTTCCAGAACATTTTCTTACATTCCCTTTATTTTACACTCAAATTCCTTCGGAATTCCCCATCTACTGTCTTCTTACTCCCTCTTACTAAAATTTTCACATCTCTCTTCCTCTCTATATACAACTCTCTCTTCCGGCTCTGAACTTTCTCCATGGCCGTGCTTCCCATCCACCCATTATATGCTTTCTTCTTTTGCACCACAGCCTGTCTCACCTCTTCATTCCACCAAGCTGTTCCCTGCATCCCCTTTTGTTTTCTCTTCACCCCACGCCCCACCTCACATGCTGCACAGATTTCTTCTGTGAATATCTTGCACACACCTTCCACGTCCCCCATCTGCTCCAAATCATATTCATCTAATCGCTTCTCTACTTCTCTTTTATATTCTGCCTTTTTTCCATCCTCTTGCAATCTTTCTACCCTACTTCTATGGACAACTTTCATCTTTACTTCTCTCCTATTTCTCCATTGCATTTGAACCTTGACTTTCACTACCACCAAGTGGTGGTCAGAAAATCCACTTCTCTCAGCCTCTGTATGCCTTGTATCGAAATAAAAAATTACTCCTAGCATCTAGCAACAATGGCCATAAGGCACTAAATCATATGGAGCAGACGACACAGAACAGAAATGGCAATAACCAAGAAAAATAGAGACAGTACGAAACACAGGGATTTAAAAGAGAAATGGCACTAAAAGAAGTGAAATGAACTAAAGGAAGAAAATCATATTCCATAAAGAAGATGTCGAGAAACAAGACATAAGACAGACCAATGAAAACAATAAGAGGATTAGCAAAGAAAATCACCGAGATGAGGAGGACAATTAAGGAGGAACGAGGAAGGAAATGCATAACATCGCTTGCCTTTAGGAGTGGTGGGACTTTTACTTACAACAAACTTGGCCTTTCACAGGTAGTGAATAGTGCTGTGTACCCAACAAGTCTGTGCTCTCTAGGCGCATATTTCTGTGGGTGACATATGCAGGCAGCTACATGTCACTTCAGCACATAAGACACAGGTGCACCAAGTTCACCCACATGACACCTGTGTGGACATATGCGCACCACATTCACACAAGCACTTCCGTTGCTCAGAGTTTCCCAGGGCAGCAGAACCCACCACAGCATAATTGCTCCACTCAGGCTTGGATGAATGTAGATTTTTTTTTTTCCAGCAGCTGTGCACATGCATACTTGCCTCAAAGAAGGTTTGTGAAAAGCTCATGCAGGTTTTTCTTGGCAGTACTGGCAGTACAATACCTCGGTAGCTAATTCTGTACTGCTCTATGTTTATAATTCTTTGATTTCCCAGTACCCCTCGCTCATGTCTTACTTGCCTGATACCATCTTATCTCACAGATTACTTTACACATGCCAAGCTACTTTCCCTACCTGCAGCATATGCTGTTCTGCACGTCACACTTGCTCATGAATATCCTTACCCTCCAGCCTTGTCTTTAACCCCTCCATGGCCGCCGGCGTCGAATGTCGTTTAGCCGAGAAATGGCTGCAGGCATCATTTGAGCGTGGCCTATAAAAAACGGTGAAAATTTTGGGGAATTGAACGAACATTCTGAACGTCTTCAGACTGACCTACACTACACTTCCACACACCCCATCAAGCAGTTCAGAGCCTGCTGCTGTGGTGAGTGGTTCTTCGATTTTTTCACTCCTGGGCATGTCTAAAGAACCACAACTACACACATTATCTCGACCCAGACAGAAAATATCATCTTTTTCATCTTTGTCCTCTCTTGCAAAACGCACACACAACCACCTGTTCATGAATTAATGCGGCACACAAAAAGAAGACATGATAAAAGTACATTTTTGCCTTGGTACAGCATCTTTACCTATTTGCTTAGGTTTGTTGCACTGGTTTGGATCATTCGATGCAGTGTGACTTGTAGAAAACTGTGAAAAATTTCAGGAAGTCAACGAACATCTGGGACATGAGACTGACCATCACGTTCTCACACCTTAGCTGTCAGTTCACCACCTGCAGCAATGACGAGTGAATGTACGATTTTTTCGCTCGTGGTCATGCTTAAACACACAGTTACACCCATTATCTCGACCCAGACAAAAAAATATAATCTTTCTCCTCCCTTGCAAAACACACACAACCACCCTGTTTACGATTATAAATAAACACAAGCATAAACAAAAAAGACATGAATTTTTTTTTTTTTTTTTTTGGTATCTTTACCTATTTGCTCAGGTTTGTTGCACTGTTTTGAATAATTTTACATATTCTTTGCCCTTTACAAGCATAACAGGAAAGTTTTCTGTGTTTACGTGATGCCTTCATGGGTGGAAACAACTTCCTTCCATTCCTGCTAATTAGCTCGTGCGAGGTGCGAATGGCAGGATGTCTCGCATTTCAACCCTCACTGCCCAGCCAGTACACTCAGGGAATGACGTTTTTCTCATTTAGGTCTGAAAACAGACACTCTCGCCTCCCTTTTCCAACAAACTCCACCACCCATACTACAAAAATAACTCGATACTGCCATAAACACAATAAACACTGAAAAATGCAAAATTCATAATATATTTTTTTACATTTATCTATCTATCTATCTATAGCCCGACACCCTAATCCCGCAAAGGGTGGCCGCAGACAAAACGCCTCCAAGTCACTCTGTCACCCACCATTTGACTCCCCTCCCCCCAACTCACCCCCCCTCCCTCATATACCTCTCAACTCCATCCCTCCACCTCATCCTCGGTCTACCCCTCCCTCCACCTCACCCACATACACCCTCTTAGTCAGTCTTTCACTCTCCATCCTCTCCACATGTCCAAACCACCTCAGTGTATTTCTCTTAATCTTTTCAACCACATCTACATCTACCCCACAACGTTCCTTCACTTCTTCATTCGTCAACCTGTCCCTCCATGTCACTCCACATGCTCCTCTCAAGTAACTCATTTCCACTGCTCTCACTCTTGACTTGTTCCCCTCTTGCAAGGTCCACGCCTCGCTTCCATACGTCAGGGTAGGGATCACAATATGTACTGAAAAACTTCAAATTACACATGCATAGTTATTTCACACCTTTTCAGCACCATTGACAATGTTTTTTGGTAAAACGAAAGAGTGCGATGTTGTATCACTGCAATACCTACGTGTGACTAGTATCAGCTGCCGAAATTTACGCAACTTCCGCGTTCGATTACACGCCACAGGATGGGTCTAGGAAGCTGAATTTTGCACTTTTAGGTGCGTCGGAACTTTCTCTTCCATATGGCAAGGGAAAAAAAATTAGTTTTCGAAACTTCAGAAAATGGCCCCGGTCTCGGCCAGGGGTGCACGAAAATTTCCTTGACCCATGGCCATGGAGGGGTTAACCACCCTCCTGTACCCTTTTACGTAAGGATCGCAAGAGAAAATCTGTTATATGATATGAAATCACTCAGAAAAAAGGCTGAAGAACTGATATTGCCAGCTGCATTTGTGATGGCTGAAATAATGCTTGATAAAAAGGCAGCTGACTAATTGAAGGCTGTTCCTTTGTCAAGCCAAACTGTTTCTAGAAGGGTAAATGAAATGAGTACAGATAGTATTGACCAAGTTGTGAATAAGCTGAAAACAAGCCAGTCTTTTACTCTTCAACTTCACGAATCGACTGACGTCTGTGGCAGGCCTCAATTTGTCTCATTTGTGCGATACATTGATGGAGATGATATCCTGTAAATGAATATGTACTTTTTTTTTTTTCCAAAATAATTAGAAGAGCACAGAACTGGGGATGCCATTTTTAATGTCATTCATCACTTCTTCTCTGAAAAAGGGCTTAGTTGGAAATCTTGCATTAGGATGTGTACACACACTGCTGCATCCATGACTGGGAAAACAGAAACTCGTTGCATGGATTAAGAAGGAAAATTCTGACGTGGAGTGGACTCATTGCATCATCCACAAAGAATCATTAGCATTAAAAAAAAAATGAGATCAGAGTGGCGTGGGATATTGAATGATGGCATCAAAATAATCAACTTCATACACTCAAGGCCACTTAATGCTTATCTTTTTCATAGACTGCGCAAAAACATAGGGTCTGAGCACACAGAGCTATTACTGCACACAGAGGTGCGCTGGCTGTCGAGAAGGAGGTTACTCGCCGGGTTGTTCGAGTTGCGAGATGAGGTAGGCTCCTTTTTCTCAGAAAGTGGATCTCCTTTTGCCACATTTTTAAAAAACGCTACATGGCTTGCACAGCTGGCATATCTTGCAGACATATTTAATAAATTGAATGAGTTAAATTTGTCTCTGCAGTGCAATGATACATTGTCAATTTATATGCTTAAGTTTGTGGTTTTCAAAAGAAAACAGAGTTGTGGAAAGAGATATGCTCAGGGGGAGACTTTATGTGTTTTCCTCCGTGAGATGGGAACAATGATGCAGGACAGATCGTGAAACCAGTTAGGCTAATGTGGAAAATGTGACCAACCTTGTCTGTGCTTTTCAGTCTTACATTCCTGACATATTTGAGAGATCTGTACAGCTGCACTGGGTAAGAAATCCATTCTTCCTACTTGAAAATTATGTGAAGAAGTTTCCCATTTGCCTTCACGAAGCACTGTTAGAAGTGTGTTAAGACCGTGGCCTTAAACTAGTATTTGAAAGCTCAACCCTCACAAGGTTTTGGAGCTGTGTAAAGAAGGAACAAACTGACCTAGGAAAGAAGGCACTGGAAAACCTTCTGCCCATTGAGTCTACCTACCTTTCTGAGGCATCTTTCTCTGCAGTGAGCGTTATCAAGTCAAAACTGAGAAATAAATTAAAACCTAGAACAAAACCTGAACACTACGGTAGCCTCTCTACCGCCCACAATGGCAAAAATCATCAGTGAACATCAATCCCACATTTCACATTGAGTTGTGAGTAATTTTCAAGCATTTTTATGTTATTTCGTTAGTGTTTTTCCTTTAGTATACTGAACAATAATTTATTGTCCTGCACTCAGATTATGCAAAGTAATTTGTATTGTCCTTTCAAATATTGAGTTTAATCAGCCATGGGGATACTTTATGGTAGAAGAAGGTAACAAGAGGTCTATCTATCTATTGCCAAAAGCCTTATTTCAGTAAAGGGTGGCTACAAACAAATCGCCTCAATGTCGCCCTGTCCCCTGCCATTTCATTGCCCTGCTCCCAGCTCACACCCCCCTCTCTAAGATACCTCTACTCAATCCCTCCATCTCATCCTTGGCCTCCCCCTCCCTCTTTCCCCCTCCACCTCACTCACATACACTTTCTTCGTCAGTCTCTCAATCTCCATCTTCTCCTCATGGCCAAATCACCTCAAAGTGCTTCTCCTAACACTTCCAATCACATCTAAATCCACACCACAACGCTCCTTCACTTCCTTATTTGCTAGTCTGTCTCTCCATGTGACTCCACATGCCCCTCTCAAATTATTCATTTCCACTGCTCTCACTCTTGACTTATATCCATCAAACAAAGTCCAAGTTTCACTTCCATATGTTAGAGTTGCTTTCACAATGCTGTCATGTAGCAGCTTTTTTACTTCCATGCTTACTTCCGTTTCTTATTGCTGCTTTCAAGGAACCAGCAACCTTTCTTCCTTGTTGCACCCTTTCAAGCACTTCACCCTCTAAACTTCCATCGTTACTCATCACACTACCCAAGTACTTAAACACACTCACATTTTCCATATCCTTCTCATCCAACCTCACTGTACATTCACTGAATTCACTTCTCTCGAAGACCACAACTTTACTCTTCCCTACATTCACCTTTAGATTCCGTTTCTTACACAATCTCCAAAACCCATCCACCAAGCCTTGCAGCTCCCCTTCGTCTTCACCTAACAACACAGTATCATCTGCAAACAGCAATACAGGGAGTTTCTAAACACTGCCCAATCTCACTAGGGTCGCTCCAACATCCACTTCCCTACCTTGTATCACTTTTATAACCTCATCCATATAAAGATTGAAAAACCATGGAGACATGACACATCCTTACTTCAGTCCAGCCTTCAAATAGAAAAGTTAACTCAATTCACTATCCATATGCACTGCAGCCTTAGCACCCTCATATATACTCTTCATGGCCTTCAGCAACTTCCCATCTACTCCATATATTCTTAATACTTTCCACAATCCTTGTCTATCCACCCTGTCAACTTGCTTTCTCCAAATCCATGAAGGCCGCATACAATTTATTTCCCTTCTCTAGAATTATTTCCACTAAAGATCTAAGAATGAATATCTGATCTACACAACCTCTTCCCTTCCTAAAACCTCCCTGTTCTTCTCCAACCAATTCCTCTGTTATTTCCCTAACTCTGTCAATATGTATCCTACCATATACTTTTCCTATTACACTAAGGAGACAAATGCCTCTATAATTACCACACCCCTGTCCCTTTGTACAGGGGAA